>NC_081223.1:11926724-12051724 GCF_902713425.1 Acipenser ruthenus
CGATGACGAGAAAACAACAAGAGGTACCTCAAACTCACATTCAGAAGCACAGGAGAAGCTGTGTCGCTGTCATAGGAGTGATACGCGTAAGAATTATAGCGGCTGCACACCGCCAGATCGACGAGGTAAATGATTATCCCAACTCCCGCTACGATGCTGCTGAGGATGTTCATGGCCAAGGTCCCCTTTATCTGCAAAACATCAGTAAGACAGAAAGATGAGGAAAGCAAACTCTCGCCTCTGAGCCTCTGGTTTAAATACGAGGCGGACAGCGCTGGAGAAACCTTCTGCATCACCAAAGTCGAAAGCAAACCTGCTGGATAATAGCGCTACACTAACATACTGAATCGCACACCGTCGCCGCGGTGTAGAGTTTTCCATATACTGAAAAAAAAAAAAATGAAATAAAAAAATCTAAATTATGTTCATATAGTTTTTTGGTTTTTTTCTCAATCATAAAATTCTAGGTGGTGCAGAACTTCAGGCCAGAGCTGTACAGCTGTATTGATCGCTCTGTCAATAAAAAAACAATAAAGCTTAGAGCATCAATGATATGAAAACAGCACACGGAGGTCATCAAAGACACACGACCAATACTACCTACTAAAAAATGTTCCCAAGATGTAGCCTTCAATATTTCATAAAGGACTTGTTACCCCAGGAGGTTCAAATCCTGGCTCAGCCACTGACTCCCTGTGTGTGTGTGTGTGTGTGTGTGTGTGTGTGTGTGCGTGTGTGTGTGTGTGTGTGTGCGTGTGTGAGACCCTGAGCAAGTCACTTCACCTCCTTGTGCTCCGTCCTTCGGATGAGACGTTAAACAAACGAGCTCCTATTGGAAGTGACTCTGCAGCAGCAGCAGCAGCAGTTGTTGATGATGCAGAGTTCACCCTCCTAGTCTCTGTGAATCGCTCTGGATAAAAGCGTCTGTTGAGTGACTCATTCATGATACAGTGGGCTCAGAGCTCACAGTGGGCTAATGCCAGGGCTAGCGGCATGACTTTACTCACAAGGCTGATCTTGGGAGTCTTGTCCGCGGCGACGGAGAGCGATCCTGAGATGATGTACTGTGAGGAAGGAAGAAGGTATTATTACAGATATACTGAAGCGAGACACAGCCAGCTGAAGCGTCTGTGTGTCAGACAGCGCTGGATCAAAACGAGCTGCACAGCTCTACAGCTGTGGCCAAAGAAATCTGCATCACCTGGAATTTTAGAATCGAGGCATAATTAAAATATATATATATATATGCCCATATATGGTAATTTGCACCCGAGGTCAGTAGGGCGGTGATAGGACCAGCACAGGACACAGGTACAGCAAGGACAGTTTAGAAATGCTTACAAATAGACCGGTCCAAAAGGGAGCTCCGAGTATCCCTGCAATGGACCACAGCGTCCTCGACAGAACCGCACCGAACAGGATGTTTATCACTCCCATAATTATCTGGACAGTCTGTGAAAAGAAAAAATCAACCAAGACTAAACTCAGTGCCTCCCCGGCCGCGTGGTGTGCAGGGGGGAGTCACACAGTCAGGGGAGCGCAGGGGTCCCCGAGGGTCTCCCCTGGTAAAGGCACGGCCGCGTGGTGTGCAGGGGTGAGTCACACAGTCAGGGGAGCGCAGGGGTCCCCGAGGGTCTCCCCTGGTAAAGGCACGGCCGCGTGGTGTGCAGGGGGGAGTCACACAGTCAGGGGAGCGCAGGGGTCCCCGAGGGTCTCCCCTGGTAAAGGCACGGCCGCGTGGTGTGCAGGGGGGAGTCACACAGTCAGGGGAGCGCAGGGGTCCCCGAGGGTCTCCCCTGGTAAAGGCACGGCCGCGTGGTGTGCAGGGGGGAGTCACACAGTCAGGGGAGCGCAGGTTCTTGGCTGTGTGAAGTCACCGGTCTTCAGCACGCTATTAACCAGACTGACAGGAACCAAAGGGTTATTATCAGGAGCTTGAGCTACAGGAGAACGTTTATAAAGGTTTAGACAGGCTTACCCCCAGTGGCCTTGGCTCTCCTTTGAGGAAGCGCTTCAGCTGCCCTGACGGCTGGCACAGGGTGCTGCTGGGGACCACTTGGCACCTCGGAACCCCAGCGGGAGCTGGTGGGCCGTTATCGGGAGGGGCTTGCGGGTAAAACTGGGTGACGACCACGACCCCACCGACAGACGTGGACATTGTCTTCAGGAGCGGAGGAGCTGAAGAGAGGTACAGTCTTGTTCCGTGTGGAAGACAGGGAGTTTTGATCAAGTAAAAACACCAGACATACTTATACAAATAAAACACACACTGACGTGAGAAACATACAACAGGTTTGCTTTATCACACTTACCGAAGAAACGCTGCTGCGGTTCGGGTGCAATCTAGAAAAAGCTTTCTTCATGAAAACAGAACAGGATTAAATTATTCAGTACAGCGCCACTGTTATCTTAATGAGAACAGGACGCTAAACAGCATCGCGCTCTATTACAATGAAGAGCAGCTGTGCTGAGACACGCACGCACACACACACTCAGACGCACACAGGCACGCACACACACACACACTGACACGCACGCACAGACACACTCACACATGCACGCACGCACACACCCACGCATGCAGGCACACACAGACACGCTCACACACACGCACAGCCATTAACACCGGACAGCCGCACCGCATCTCCACACAATGCGCGGCTTGGCTTGGGCTTGTCGGATTGTCGCAGGTTGAACTTGGAGGGCGCCGTGCAGAATGGAAATGCGCGAAACTATATATATGCCCATATAAGATACATCGGGGTTTACTCCTTCTAAATAACTACAGTTTATCAAATCAACGACACGGCTTTTACCTGGAGAAGGACGTGTCGTGCGAAACGTTCTGACAGAAACATTTTAGATCAACTAGTCACATTTTTTGTGTAGTCTACCTGGATAAACTTTTTCTTTGTCATTTTGCACCTGTTGGTACACAGCCGTTTTCCTTTTTTTAATAAAAATTATATATATTTATAAAAAGAAAATTATATATTTAAAAAAGACAGAAATATTTGATATATAACCCTATCAGAAATGCCACGTTACTTACAATAGTAAAACAACAAAGCATAATAATAATAATAATAATAATAATAATAATAATAATAATAATAATAATAATAATAATAATAATATACCCTTAGGGTTCCTGACTAATAATGCCGTTTAATAACAACTAAATATTAGCTCTGACTGCACTTCCATGATCTGTACAGTTTAAACCCAATATAATCATATTTCAGTTCCTTACCCGGTGCTCTGCGAGAAGCAAGCAAACGGATTGCGATTCTCGGTTGCTCTGTCCTGTCTCAGGTGAGCTCAGAGCTCCGTTACCTGAGCCGTGTGTTCACGAGGGAGTGTCGCGCCCTTGTTTACCAGCAGCACAGAGGAAAATATGACGCTGTTGTTTCCACGAACCGCACACCAACACAGCTCTGGACAAAACGTTTTGCACCCCCCCTGTAGAATGAACTAATTTTGCTTGCTGAATAATGTTATACCTATCGAATGACGCGCGTTGTAGTTTTCCCCGTATAACCAAAAACTGATATGGAAAAATGCGACATTTGGAAATCTAACATGAAATCCGTGCAAATATTATGGTTTCCTTCCAGTATGTCGTGCTTGTGTTTTGTATTGCTGTTTTTATGATCGTTTTAACTTGCACCCATCGAACTTGATTATTTAGTTTCTGATATTTCACGGGGCCTTTTCAAAATCCAACGTTGTGTTTGGAATGGGTCGTGAATAAATACACTGAGGCGTGCCTCGGGTCCCGCAAGCAGGCGGAGGTCGGACGCAAAGCCCGCGGGACCGCCCGCTCTGAAGCATAGCGCCCATACCGCCGTACAAAAGAACCGGGCTTATGTCCTGAAGTTCAGACTGCCTCACCTGCCAGCCCTAAACCTTAACCCCCTGCACGCTGCAACACGTGCACCAAAAAAAACGGTCGCTTTTGTTGCTGTGTTATTTGCAAAGGATTTCCATTTTGAAATGTTGCTTGAGCGTTTTTATTGCTGCATGCTGGTTGGTGGGTTGGTTGGTGGTTCACAACGTTGAAAAAAAATGACGCTGAATCGACTTTGCATTTCAACGTGGAAGCAACGTAACTGATAACCAAGTCCGCTTATAATTGGGCTTGTTTTATTGAGAGTCGCTTTAATTGTTTTGGAGAGTCGCGGGTTTTTTGTAATAGGTGACGTCACTTCAACGGTTAAAAATGGTTGTAGGCGTGGTTTTGGTGATTGACAGGTGTCAGTGTGCACGTCATTCGACGTTAGCATGCTGCTGTCCGCAGGTTTATGTCCTGTTCGGGTGACGTCATCTCTTTGTTAATTTTATAATATTATTTCTTGCCGAGACGACCTCTTTTAAAATGAGATTTATATGTATCTCAAGGGTTTTATTCTGTTCAAATAAATACATTTGCACACCCAGAGCCCGCCCCTCAGTGGTGGAACGACCAGCCCACGGATATCAGTACAGCTCAGGCACCTTCCGGCGCCTCCTCAAGACACACCTGTTCAGACAGCACGTGTAAACCTCACAACTCTCCACTATACTGGACTGTATGGCACCCAGTTGTACCAGTACTTGCATCATACTTCTGATTTCACTGTACTTTTAATATAGCTGCTATGTGATATTATGTATGTTAAGGAAAAAAATATTATTATTATTATTATTATTATTATTATTATTATTATTATTATTATAATTGGCAGCAGTGTGGAGTAGTGGTTAGGGCTGTGGACTCTTGACCGGAGGGTCGTGGGTTCAATCCCAGGTGGGGGGGACACTGCTGCTGTACCCTTGAGCAAGGTACTTTACCTAGATTGCTCCAGTAAAAACCCAACTATGAATGGGGAATTGTATGTAAAAATAATGTGATATCTTGTAACAATTGTAAGTCGCCCTGGATAAGGGCGTCTGCTAAGAAATAAATAATAATAATAATAATAATAATAATAATAATAATAATAAATATTTGATGTCTTCTGGCGTGTTAAAAACAAACAAACAAAAAAAAAAAAACCTAGGGGCATTTTGCGTGAAACCTTATATTCTGAACTTCATCATTGTGTAAAAAAAAAAAAAAAAAAAAAAAGTTAACGTAGAAAATAAAATAATAATAATTGGTGCACATGACAAGGGACAGTTGAAGCCAGAGGAGGGTTTTTTTTTGTAACAAAGGGAACACGGGTCACGTGGAGGAAACCGGCTGGTCACATGACGAGGGTCTCCCTGCTGAAGCCGCCGTGGCCTCTTTAACCACGTGACGCGGCCGCCGGGCTTGTCAGAGTGGAAGAGATTCAGGTAAACTTCGGGGTGGCGGTTTCGTGGTCTCCGCTAACCTGCCTTTTCTGTTTTATTTCTCTCGCTTGCAGGGTTTAAACGCTCCGAACCGAAACCAGCTCGCCGTTAAGGCTGTTGCGTTAGTTTGACACCTCGAAAAAAAAAAGCGTTTTGTTTTCCCTGGCTATTCATATTTCGTTTTAGGATTTTGTTTTTGTTTAAGCGGGGCCTAGCGGGCTAAGCCGAAGCCGCGGTGTCGGGTTGATGCTGAGCCGGGAGAGGGATTCGGGAACAGCGCGGGCAAGGGTATTTACACTGTAGTAAACGGCTAAACCGCAGGGGGTGAGTGCAAAGAGACTTGAAATGGCTTCTCTGTTGTATATTGGACGGGGATGCGGAGTCCTGTGTGCTGAAATGTGGCGGTGGTGTTTTTATTTTCTCGGTTTCAAAGCGCGGTGTTACGTTAGCGAAATGGCTGCTTGCTCGCTGTTCAGACCATGAGGCTCGCAGTGACACAGAGAAGACGGCCGGGGAAATAAAAAAATAAAATAATGAAGCGGAAACCAGGATGAAGACCACACAAATAACAAGCCAACCACGCATTTAAATCGCCGTTTTAGAAACAGTACAATCGTTTTGTTTGTGTAGAGCAGGGTAGTGTTATTAAAACGATGAATGATTTTGTGTTGCGACGTATTATTTTTTTGTAAACATTACAATCCTAAATAAATAAATAAATAAACATGATCTGGGCTAAATTTTAAAGTGCCTTTTTTAAATTTGTATTTATTTTTATTTAATATATAGTACGGCTACAGTATTGCCACGTTGAAAATGTAACCTCCTTACCTTTTTGTCGATGCAACTAATTCACCGACCCTGTATATAAATAATATTTTATATAAGTTGCTCGCAAGCCTTCTAGGCGTGTATGCCAGCGCTGTGCAATCGAGTACACAGCTAGCTAGTAGTAGCTGAGATTTTTTTCATGGTTAATAGGAGTGATATTACATTCGACTTTATGAGAGACAAAGAGAAGGAGATCGGATACCCTTTTTATTGGACTAACTAAACAATAACTAATCGACACGCGTTCAAGCCCTCCGAGGTCTGTTAGGGTGAAAGTTAGGAAAGAGAGATTGATGTTTACATACAAAAAAAGGATGACAGCGGAAAAAACAAATTGATTCGCTATTTGTGAGTAGTAGTAGTTTTTAAGTGGTAAATATTGCTGTTTTTGTGTAACATATATCCAACGCTCTTGGTCGTTGCTCGGTACATAGTGTAAATATATTTAAATATTTGACGTCTTTTTAGAAGTGATTTCAATGGATTGCTTTCTGTTGGCTATTGTTTCCCAATACAGATCGCGTCGTGTCTGTGTGTGTGTGTGTCCCAGCCCAACTGGTGATCCGAGATGGGAGTTTTTCTCTCTGTGTCATTTTACACATTTCTGTTAAGAGTATTGACCGGCGGCTGGGTGTTCGTTGCTAATAGAAACGAGATATTTTTTATCGCGGGGACTGGCGCTAGTTGTTAACAAACGGCGGTAATATAAATCGCCCTACCCCATTTTTTTAAAAATCTTAAAGCAAAGAACGCGTTACTTTTTGCATGTGTTTTATTTTAATCCTGTAAATGCTCGGTTTTATTGCATTTGCACGAATGGGTCACCTCAACTAAAATACATGTGTAAATATGCAGTTTTTTTTTTTTCCGGCAACGAGAATCTTGACAGCTAAACTCTGAAAACGAAAGTCGTTGGCAAACTTGGCAGCCAATCGATGCAAAATAAAGGCGAACGATCATTTCCCAAGCGCCATTGAAGTGGCCTTACCCACTGTAAGTCTTTAAGGTCGATCGGTGCTACCCAGAGTCTGTGAAGCCACCCCAGGCTTCATTTAACTTGAGAGAACATTAAAACACACGAGAAATCGTACTTAAAAAAAGGTGTAAGTTTTTATTTAGATCCAGACTATTAAAAAAACAAATGCACATTATTTCAGAAATGGCCCTCGTGGGCCCGGCACCTGTTGTGTTGAGTGAAGCAGCTGCCGGTCTGAAGCCCTGCAGGGCTGGTTCACTCTTCTGTCGCGGATGAATTTTTCGACATTATCCGACCCCAATGCGATTTTGCAGACGCGTGAGATAAGGCTGCACGAAGCCTCAGCAGTGCAGATGAGGTAATTCTGACGTCCAGGGTCCGAGACCCTCGACTCAGACCACAGATTATGTCGGGCTCTGAACTGTGAACCAACCTTAACATAGATGCAACCACTTTGCTGGTTCGGTATATGATAGCCATGTGTTTTGTGTGGTCCAGTGGTTAAAGAAAAGGACTTGTAACCAGGAGGTCCCCGGTTCAAATCCCACCTCAGCCACTGCCTCATTGTGTGACCCTGAGCAAGTCACTTAACCTCCTTGTGCTCCGTCTTTCGGGTGAGACGTAGTTGTAAGTGACTCTGCAGCTGATGCATAGTTCACACACCCTAGTCTCTGTAAGTCGCCTTGGATAAAGGCGTCTGCTAAATAAACAAATAATAATAATGATGTTAGCCTTGTGTTTTGCTGGTTCATTATGTTAGCCTTGTGTTTTGCTGTTTTAAATATATGCATATGTGTGTGTGTGTATATGGTGTTGATTTGTAACATCCTTTCTCTCTCTTTGCTGTGTTGCAGGTGTTTTCCTTGTAAATACTGTTATTTGTATATACTGTAAATGATGACTTCGGTTGGCAGCAGCCGGGCCCGGGGAACCTGGGAGCAGCCGCAGCCACAGACACAGGCACAGAGCCAGACACAGCCACAGCATAAGCAGCGGCCACAGGTGAGCGCTGATGAAAACAAGACGCTGCATCAGGGAGGGAGACCAGACCCCCGCTGCACAGCACTGTGATCCAGTCCTGCTTTCACTAGGAGTTTAATAATCAGACACACCTGAGCTTGTTAGCTAGACACACTGGGGCTGATCAAGCTGGTAGTGCAACAGCTGCCTTATGTTTTAGGCGTGTGTGTATGTATGTTTATTTTATGTCCTGCATACCAGTAGACCCTTTCTGGCTGACTCCGTAGCCGAAAAGGGGGGACAGTGTTATGCTACAGAAACTGCAGAGCTGCTTACCAGATGCGACCTGACCTTGCAAAACCGTGGCTGGTTGAACTGCATTGCTCTCCCAATGAAACCAATAACAAACAATGCAAATATCAACATTCACATTTTGTTAACATGCATGGATAATCCTCTCAAGTTTAGAGGATGTATTTATTTATGTATTTGATTAATTCCTTCACATAACAGGGGATGGGAAATAAGACTCCCGTTGCACATGTTGATCCAGTCCTGGTTTCACTGTGAGTTTAATAATCACACACCTGAGCTTGTTAGCTAGACACACTGGGGCTGATCAAGCTGGTAGTAAAACCTGGACTGGGTGACACTGCTGTGCAATAGGAGTCTTCTTCCCATCCCGGCTGCATGCATAATTAACTTTCCAAATTGTAAAAAATTCTAGAATATACATTACGCGAATGAAGATGATATTAAATCACTTTAACTCCCATTAGCTTGCAGCGTTGCCCCTCATTGGTTTGTTCTCTCTGTTTCTCTCTCTCTCACACACACACTAGACCAGCACTTCCCAGTCCTGGGTGACCCCCTGTGTGGCTGCTGGTCTTCATATCCAACTGAGCTCTCAATTCCTGAACTAGACCCTTAATTGAACTGATCATCTGTTTAATTAGACCTTTTAATTGTGCTCTGCTCCTAAACAGTTGTAGATTTCATTATGGCTACGACATTGTATAAGTAACCCGAACTCTGCAACTGTGTAAAGCTGAAAACGATTTAAAAAGGTTGAAGCAATTATTTCCATCCATGCAGGGATGGGAGATGGAATGCAAAATATTGCTGCAGTTCAGCTGGCTGTGCTCGTTAACTCTTGTCTCCTCTCTCTCTCTCTCTCTCTCTCTCTCTCTCTCTCTCTCTCTCTCTCCCTCCCACCCCCCTTCCCCCCTTCCCTCTCCCTCTCTCCTGGCAGGCCACAGCAGAGCAGATTCGACTGGCGCAGATGATTTCAGACCACAATGATGCTGATTTTGAGGAGAAAGTAAATCAGGTGAGGGGCTGAGTGAGTCTCTGTCTGTCTGTCTCTTTCCCTGTTCAGTTCCCGGTTTGATTGACTGTGTCAAAATGTAACGCGACTAACTAACCTGTTTAGCTTTAATCCTTGTCAGTTGTCCTTGTCATACTTCACGGAAAAACTGACAAATTTCGAAATCGGACATGAAATACTACTGCACTACCACTAGCATTGCTTCCGGTAGAAATGTGCGATATATCTTGCTTTTTTTTTTTTGTTCTTTTTTGTAACATGATGATAAATAAGATATCAAATTATGTTTTTATATAAATATATTTGCTCAGAAGAGCCAACTTCCCAGTGTGTCGGTATGCTGACGTGCTTCTCAAGGGAAAGTGTGTTTGAAAACAAACAGTGGAGGTACTTGTAGGCTATAATTCTGGGTGATTGCAAAGCTCTTGGCTGTAGAGTGTCACAGTGCAGCTGTCCACACGATGCCCGTCACGATGCTGTGCTGTGGTCCTAATCGCCCGTCTGCCTGCCTCTCTCCCTTCAGCTCGTTGATATCACAGGAAAGAACCAGGATGAGTGCATGATCGCTGTGCACGACTGCAATGGAGACGTGAACAGAGCCATCAATGTGCTGCTGGAAGGGAACCCTGACACGGTGAGCACCCTGAGGGGTTCAGCTGCACTGCAGGGTACTGTCTGCTTTTAAGGCTGGCCTACCCCATTAGAGTGTTTTGTTAACTTGCTTGTCTCCTTTCTATCTCTCTCTCTCTCTCTCTCTCTCTCTCTCTCTCTCTCTCTCTCTCTCTCTCTCTCCGCCCTCAGGACTCGTGGGAGATGGTAGGGAAGAAGAAAGGGGTCTCGGGGCAGAAGGACAGTGGCGGGCAGTCGGAGTCGAATGAGGAGGGTAAAGAGAGCCGCGACAGAGAGCGAGACGCGAACCGCCGCCGAGGGGGCGTGGCTAGGAGGGGCCGGGGGACCAGCCGCGGGAGAGAGTGTGAGTAACGAGGGGAGGGGAGGAGAGGGGGGGGCTTTCAATAGCGGAGATATTATAATAATAATAATAGTAATAATAAAAAAGGTCCTCTTTAACAGTGCTGCACAAACTGATTTGGGTCCAGCTCTCCACAGCCGAGGGTCGCTAGCATGGATCAGGATGATTCACCGTTCAGAGTGAAGTAAGAAACAGCTGCTTGGGTTTGTGTGGATCGCTGATCTCCGCATAGTCTCAGAAAAGCAGCATGAAATCATCACAAACCCAAGCAGCTGTTTCTTCATTCACTCTGAACGGTGAATCAGCCCCCCGATCCACACCAGAGACCCACACCCCGACTGTCAGCTCCTGATTTCTGCAGAGAGCTCCATCACGATAATCGAATAATCTGTTTAGCACAACCTTTCACTAAATTATTAATATTATTATTTATTTGGCAGACGTCTTCATCCCAGGCGACTCACACAGGTGTTACAGGGCAGAACAGGGTTACAATGCAAGCTTCATATTTAAATACAGTATAGTTTACAGTCAGTGCAAATAATAACACTACTAGAATACAATATGAACTAGGATGCTCTGTATAATAATAACACTACTAGAATACAATATGAACTAGGATGCTATCTATAATAATAACACTACTAGAATACAATATGAACTAGGATGCTATGTATAATAATAACACTACTAGAATACAATATGAACTAGGATGCTGTGTATAATAATAACACTGCTAGAATACAATATGAACTAGGATGCTATCTATAATAATAACACTACTAGAATACAATATGAACTAGGATGCAGCCAGTTAGGATCACAGCAAGTTATATCTACAGTGACATGTTAGCAGTGCAATAGTGCAAGGATAGCGCATCAGCTGAGGATCCAGTGACGTGGTGCTGAGGTCAGGAGAGTCCAGCGCAGAGCAGGAGGGGAGGATCAAGAGATCTACAAGCGCAGTATGAACAGGGTGGTCTGCATGCCAGTACTGTGACTGGACGATCCTGATTGATTTGAATGTTCGGTGGTTCGTAATGCTTCTCTCCCCCCCCCCCCCAGACCGTGGGCAGGAGAACGGGCTCGATGGAAAGAGTGGGGGAACCACAGGACGGGGTGCAGAGAGGGGGAGAAGGGGGCGAGGACGAGGCAGAGGTATACTTTAAAAATTTATTTTTTTTGGGTGATTTGTGCTTTCAGTTTTAACTCCCAAATTCTTAGTATTTCAATCCCTGCCTAAAGTGCATAGGGTACAATATTTTATTTTTGTCAGACCGCTCTGTGCTTTAATCAGGAGTCTTCAACCACTTCTAAAAAGTCTCCTGCGTTTTACCGTGTGTGGCTCTGTGTTCCTTTTCTCTTTACTGTTTTAAATGAATTGCATGGGTGGCCTATTAAAGGCATCAATTCAATTAGACCATCGCTAATCTGTCTATTTTGACAATATCAAGATTTTCCTTTTCCAGCTGGGTTTGCTTTTCAAACACACAACAAATCAAAACTACTACAGAACCAATGGGTGGGGTGGTTCTAGTACATTTGCACGCTACTGTGTATATAAAGATTATTTATTTTATATAGCGCCTTTCACACAGTGTCCCAAAGCGCCCTCGTGTAATAATGCCAAGTGGATTAAACAGCAGAGAATACAATATGACGGATCCTGTTCTTTTGTGACAGATCCTGTTCTTTTGTGACGGGAGTGTTCTTTTGTGCAGTTTGAAGTTGTTGACTCGTACTTTGCTGGTTTTACAGGCGCTGGCTCTGGCAGAAGGGCGGGCAGGTTTTCTGTTCAAGGCATGGGGTAAGCTTCCAGTCCGACACACCCACACCCACACCCACACCCACACACACCCCGCCTCACTCGCGTTCTCCACTTGCTGCTACTGACAGACTGCTGGGAAGTCTTCAGACTTTAAAAAGACGATCGTGGGGGTGTCTGAAACTCCAGTCCACGAGGGCCGCAGGGTACTGCTGGTTTTCATTCCAGCTCAAGCTCTTTTAATTGAACTACTTATTTGTTCAATTGGAATTTGATTTTTTTTTTACAGTTGATCTAAAAAAAAATTGCACTTGATTCAAGGTACAGTACTACCTGTGAAACATTGAGGCCTGGAGAGAAGTGGTTAAATTTTCCCAATATTAATCAAATAATTAGACTAGTTTAGTAATTGAGAGCTGGAGGGCGGAGTGGGGGGGTGGAATGAAAGCCAGAAGACACTGCGGCCCCCCCTCCAGGAGTTTGACACCCCTGGACTAGTACCGTGAATTTGGAGGTCATTTCAGAAGCTGTTTTTTTTCTTTATCGTTTCATAATAATAATTTATCCATTAGCCTGCTGGATTTAAGTTTTATTTCTATCCTGTACCTCACAACTATTTTCTAATCAGCCTGTAGTTAATGATACAGTCAAACTAGGGCTGACTAGGGCTGATGCAAACTTAATCGACAAACGTTTCATTGAGGGAAAGAAAGACCTCCAGATTTAATTGAACTGTCCATGGATTTGTCACAGGGGTTTTATTCTTTTAATCTTTTTTTTATTTAAGATTTCAATCAACAACGAAATCTCCTTTACCAAGGATGACCTGGCAAGACCGCAAACATTGAATTTATATTCTCTAAATGTATTATCCCAAACCAAAATAATAATAAATAAAGCTAACCGAGAATTTTGAAATTGTACAAAACCTTTTAAGAGATTTATTAAAAAAAAAAATACCATCTCTGTCGGATTTATTTTTCTTGCAATCTTTTTTTTTTTGCGTGAAATGTTTTGCCAGGAAATCCTTGCAAAGAGAAGGCTGAATATTAAGCGGGTTTTTCTTGTAATAAAGAGATAAATTACGCCTTCAAACCCTTCTTGACGGCTTTGGCGTCGCTGCAGACGCGTCTCGCTACCCTTGCAGAAGGTGGAGGGGGTGATGAGGGAGCCTCCGTCTGTTTTGGCTGAGGGTAGTTCAGAGGGGCAGGTTTATATTCTGAAGCACCTGCCTCCCTTCTGCACACACTAATGAGATTGGGGAGGGGAAAAACTAACTACTTTCATTTATTTGTACTAATTTATTACAGATCTAAGTACAGCTCTGGCCAAAAGTTTTGCATCTCCTAGGATTTTAGGATTGAGACATAAGCAGCTATGAACATAATTTAATCATAATGTAATCACAAATTTAGATCTCCAAACGCAGAATTAGTTGTACAGTAGTATTCGATTTGGAGCTGTCGCATTTTTAAAAGTCCTTTTCATTAAGTATATGGGGAAAAACGATACAAAGCGTCTGTGTGCAATTCAATATGCGAACGTGACATTGTTCAGCAGCTTTCATTGGACTTTTATGAAGCCAAATTGGTTCATTCTACAGGGGGAAGCTAAACCGTTGGCCAGGGCTGTACGCTGGTAGCTTTGCCTACCTGAACCCACGTTTTAAGTGCTAGATCAGTTTACATCACTTTATTGAAGATGTGTGTGTGTGTGTATATATATATTTTTAAAGTCAGACCCCCACAGAGTTTCTATAAACACTGAAATAATGATACCCTGGATGAAGTGTACTGACAATGGTGTCCACTAGGGGTGCTAGTCTCCGTTCTTTAATGTTGTTTTTTATAAACGTTTAAACTTTAGGAATAAACACTTTTCATTTGCAATGCTGCTCCTCCTCTGAGCTCACAGTTATCGATACTCATCCTGTGTGCTGCTGATTTTAATTTGAACCACACATGCTTTTATATTTGCAAGTTGCCCCTCCCATATTTATTTATTTTTTTATTCCGGGACCCCCTTTATAAACGAGGTCTCGAGGGGTAAATCTCCTGGTTAAATAAATAGATTACAGTTAAACCTTTAGGTGAAATTCTCAACGTACCGGCTGATGTATAAACTCAGGCCGCTCCCCTCCATGTCTGCGTCCTTTTTTAAAACATTCAGTAGCGTACCTTGAGTGATTTAAAATGTGGGAGCTTTTTTTAAGTTTAGTGGATCATTTCTGTTTATTGCAAAAAGCAGTGCCAGTGTCTTTTTTTTTTTCTAAATTGTATTAAAACTATTGACAGTTAATTATTTTAACCCTGTAATGCTCATTTCTGTATCCCATATAATGCAGTGCTTAGCCTTTATTATTATTATTATTATTATTATTATTATTATTATTATTATTATTATTATTATTATTATTATTAGTATTAGTATTTAAATCCAGCCTCGCAAGCCAGAATTTTTCATACACGGTACATCGTGTTGCCGGGCAGGGGAGGGGAAAAAATGTTTTGTCCAAGAAACGGAATCTAGATAAGTAAATAAAGCAGCTCTTCTCATTTCACGAACGCTTGGCCATTGTAGGGTTAATTTATTCTGGGGATATAACAGTCAATGTGTTGCACAGCTAGGGCGAGGGTAAGAGAACGCCTACACAACCAAAAAAAAAAAGTCTGAACTCTTCTGTAATAAATGTTTTGCGTGTTTTTTTAAAAAGCGTTTGAGGATGCTGTCTGTAGTGAGGTTAGCTAGAAAGGAAAAGTGGTGGTGGGTGTGGGGGAGGTTGGAGCTGTGGGGTTTACTGCATGGTTTATTAGAAAGCACCATAAAATGCTATTTAAAAAATAAATAAAATACTGCATGCATTTAAATTGATCTGTCTTTTTTTTTTAATAAATCTACCATTTTGCTTTTTGTTTTATTTATTTATATTTATATAGAGAGTGTGGTCTGAGAGTATGAAGACTCATTTATATATATATATATTCAGTGTCTGTGTGTGTAGATATGTACAGTTTCAGCTTCCCTTATTTTAATCAGGCCCTTCTCCCCAGCACTAGCTCTGTCACACTGTGCCCTGCAGAATGTCATAATTATACTGTGTTTCTCCTCTAAAGCCAGATTGATAAGGGCTCAAGATATGATTTTTCGAGAGATGACAGGTAAGTTGTTTTTATAAAGGGTGAAAGATATAGATGGGGGTGTTGGGTGGGGCAAGCAGATTTTTAGAATTAAATTGGGAGCACTCGCTATTCAAGCAAGGAGAGCTAACATTTTACTGACATGTGTGGAATTCAGATCTTTGGTGTTCCTAGGGGCTACAGTCTTGATTAGTTCAAATACTGCAGCTTGCCTTTGCAGCAGAATTGCCTTTCGTACAGTGTGAGCTTTTTTTGGGGGGGGGGGGGGGGGGGGGCGGGGGGCTATTGAGAATAGAGACCCCTTTATTTTGTGTGTTTTGTTTTTCCCTGCAAGTTCTCTCATGGCATGCAAGCTTATTTTAAGACAAAACAAAAACCAAAAAACAGTTTTTACCAGAGTTTTCATCCAGGGTATCTGAACTATATATATATCTATATAACCGATTCCTAGCATCAAATCAAACCTCCCTTTTATATTATTACAAGGATCTAGTCGCAGGTTCCTTGGCTTCATGCCAGTTTTATTTTGTTTTTCTGTCGTTATCCGGGAGAGGTTTTGCAGAACCCCTCTTGCTGTAGGAATGCTGTGCTAATCTGTGCTTGCTATGCTAATATAAATGCTTGTTTTAACAACCATGTGAAAGCCACTAAAAAGCTAAACTAGACGCCAAATAATTCTCTCTTATTAGTGCTGCACGAACCAATTTTATTGCGATGGAGCGCGCCACAGAAATCAGGGCGAGGATCGCTGGTGTGGATTGGGGGTGATTCACCGTTCAGAATGAATGAAGAAACAGCTGCTTGGGTTTGTGAAGATTGCTGCTTTTGTGAGACTCCTGCGGAGAACAGCGATCCACACAAACCCAAGCAGCTGTTTCTTCGCTTGTTTCACTCTGAACGGTGAATCAGCCCGATCGACACCAGCCACCCTCGCCTGTGGAGAGCTGGATCCCCCAGTCAGATCGGTTCGTGCAGCTCCCCTGATCAGCTTTATTTATTTTTTCTCTCAGTAAGCATGCAGTCGGGTGTGATGTTACCTTTTGAGTTTTCAGTCTGACCAGGGATGGGGGAAATGAGACTCCCATTGCACAGCGGTTTGATCCAGTCCTGGTTTCACTACGATTTTAATAATCGGACACACCTGAGCTTGTTGGCTATACACGCCAAGCGCATAATAAATCCTGGAGTGGATGAAACTGCTCTGCAGCAGGAGTCTTATTCCCATCCCTGAAGCTTTGGAAGATGAAAGGAAGACCTCCTTGAAGTGTGTGTGTTGAATTTTTGTTTTTTTTTATTTCCGTACTGAACGTTGTTTTGTGTTTTATTCCCTCGTCGTCCCTCTCCCTGGTTCCAGGACCTTCAACCCAGCCGACTACGCCGATCCCAGCAGTGCCGATGACCACTACGGGAATACAGGCGGGAGCACGTGGAACAACACTGGGAGCTTCGAGCCAGACGACGGGGCCAGTAAGTCACGGCTCGCTGTGTGCTGTTTGAGAGGAGAGATCCTCTTCACATTCGAGTGCCGGGCTTTCAGAAGTGTTATAATGTGAATAGTGGAATGTGTGTGTCTAAGTGTGCGGTGCCTGCCTCCCTAATCAAGTTGAGAGAGTGTTTCTTTCTCTGGTGGGGGGGGGGGGTCTGTCGTACAAAGAGCGCAAGAGACAGTAACTGTAATCCAAGTTGTGTGTTTTATTTAGTTTTTTTTATGTTATTTTGTGTTCTCAACCTCATCGATCCAGTGTCTTACGTTTATTATTATTATTGTTATTGTTGTTAAATATCCACAGGTACACTAATTACTTTGTAACGCATGTACAGGCACACAGGCAAGAAGAGAGAATGAATGGTGTTTTTTTTCTTTTAGGACTTGAATTCAGTGGTGGCGAGGGGACAAATTATCCCCGGAAATTTGATTCTGCTCCTGGTACGATTTATTTATTTATTTATTTTTTTAAAT
Source organism: Acipenser ruthenus (assembly GCF_902713425.1). NCBI lineage: Eukaryota > Metazoa > Chordata > Actinopteri > Acipenseriformes > Acipenseridae > Acipenser > Acipenser ruthenus. Next base: position 11,943,967 of record NC_081223.1, read on the forward strand.
ATAACCTAACCTACCCGAAAGCAGGGGCTCCCAAACTGGGTCGCGGGGGAGCAACTCAATACCAGTGAGGGGTGGAACAAAAAAAAAAGATTCAAATGAAAAGAACAATTTAGATGAAGTTTACTTCGTGAAACAGGTTTTAAAAATGTTTAAGGTGTCGTATTTCGTAAGTGCTCAGCGCGCCGCGGTGCCTAACGCAGCGGAACAGTTAGGGGACCCCTGCCCTAACGGTTAGAACGATACTTGTGTTTAGTGACTGAAACACAGAGCTGTGTGTCTTTCCAGTGTTTTCTGCAAAGCGTGCAATGTGTTTATTTTCCTTTTTATTGGTTGTGTTTTGTGTTCTGTTAGGTGCGTGGAGGACCGCGACGGAGGAGTGGGGCACAGAGGACTGGAACGAAGATGTAGGTGCCAATTAATAATAATAATAATTAATAATTAATAATAATTCAGCTTCTTTAAGCAAAAAATACAGTTCGTAACGTGAGCCAGTGGTTCTGAAATTTGCAGACAAGACTATAATACAGGGGTAGGAATCAGACTCCTGTTGCAGAGCAGTTTGATCCATTCCTGGTTTCACTTTAATAAGACCCACCTGAGCTTGCTACCTAGCCACACTGGGGCTAATCAAGCTGGTAGTAAAACCTGAACTGGGTGACACTGCTGTGCAGTGGGAGTTGTGGGGAGGGGAGGTGTTACTTGATAACTGGTTTTGAGAACCACTGGTTTCTTGCATACCAGTAGACCCTTTCTGGCTGACCCCGTAGCCTAAAAGGGGGGACAGTGTTATGCTACAGAAACTGCAGAGCTGCTTACCAGATGCGACCTGACCTTGCAAAACCGTGGCTGGTTGAACTGCATTGCTCTCCCAAAAATCTTTGTATTCATTCATTCATTCATTCATTCATTCATAGGCAGCTGGTAAAGGTAAAGCATAGGGAAGCATTGTAAAGCACAGAGAGGTCTGGTAAAGCATAGGGAAGCATTGTAAAGCACAGAGAGGTCTGGTAAAGCACAGGGAAGCATTGTAAAGCACAGAGAGGTGTGGTAAAGCATAGGGAAGCATTGTAAAGCACAGAGAGGTCTGGTAAAGCATAGGGAAGCATTGTAAAGCACAGAGAGGTCTGGTAAAGCATAGGGAAGCATTGTAAAGCACAGAGAGGTCTGGTAAAGCATAGGGAAGCATTGTAAAGCACAGAGAGGTCTGGTAAAGCATAGGGAAGCATTGTAAAGCACAGAGAGGTCTGGTAAAGCACAGCGCGGTCTGGTAAAGCATAGGGAAGCATTGTAAAGCAGAGAGGTCTGGTAAAGCATATTAATAAACATAAGGGGTCTGAATAAGAGAATGTTTTTAGTAGTTTAGAGGAGAATTATTTTACTTTTTGATATGCTTTTTGTGCCTTTTTTTATTTTAATACATTTTGTTTATTCTAACTGTAGCTTTCAGAGACGAAGATATTTACAGCTTCCAGCGTGGCTGCGATGCCTCTTCCTCAGGAGAATGTGACCATCACAGCAGGACAGAGGTGAGCAGGCCAGCCCCCGTTCCTACAGCTCTGGCCACAAGTTTTGCATCAGCCTATAGAATGAACCAATTCTGCTGGCTATGACTACAGCTCCCAGCATGCCTCTGCGTCTGCAGCAGTGGTGAGGGATTGTGGGAGTTGTAGTTCTTTATGCTGTGGTCTTGTTTCACAAATGACACAGACCTCTATTACGATACATCATGTACAGCTATGGCCAAAAGTTTAGCATCACTTAGAATTTTAGGATTGAGACATTCATTTTTTTTTTTTTAAAAGAAACTATGAACATAATTTAAAATATTTAATTTAACATCATGTAATCAAAGAAACTACAAAATGAAATCACTAAAAAAAAAAAAAAGTGTCTACCGGAAGGAAGCCATAATAGCAGTACAGTATTTCATGTTAGATTTTGAAATGTCATTTGTCATTTTTTTCGTTAAGTTTGTGGGAAAACTACAAAGTGGCGGTGTGTAACTCTGTATGGTAACATTATTCAGAAGGTTTCATTCAACTGTGACACTAAATTAGTTCATTCTACAGGGTGATGCCACACTTTGAAACGTTAAACCTTGCTATCTCTCGGTTTGTTTTTTCCAGGATTGACTTGGCGGTGTTGCTGGGAAAGACCCCCTCCTCTTCCTTGGAGAACGAGCCTGGTCCCTTGGAGGTGTCCCAGCCTCCCTCTCTGTCCCAGTCTCTGGTGTTCAGCAGTTCCAAACAGAGCTCCCGGTCCCAGGCCCCCTCCTCTGGAGCCGGCTTCCCCCAGCACAACATGGTGGGTAGATTTCCAATCCAGCTCTCTGCGGATAAAAAGGGTCGTTTTGCTGTCGATTTTTTTGGTTTACTGTTCCAAGTGAAGAAACAGCTGCTTGGGTTTGTGTGGATCGCTGTTCTCCGCAGAGTCTCAGAAAAGCAGCATGAAATCATCACAAACCCAAGCAGCTGTTTCTTACTTCACTCTGAATGGTGAATCAGCCCCCCGATCCACACCAGAGACCCTCACCCTGACTGTCAGCCCCTGATTTCTGCAGAGAGCTCCATCACGATAATCGAATAATCTGTTATGCAGCTCAGTGTTTCGGCTAGCGCTTTCATCGGTGTAACGGATTAGATAAAACTGGAGAACGGCAATCCACAAATCCCAAGCAGCTGTTAAATTACGCCCCCCCCCCCTCAAGTTTTACCTAATTGGTTATGCTGACGAAAGCGCTAGCAGGAACGTTTAAGGTTATAACACGAGAAGTCAAGCAGATAGTTGGTGAAGTTTCACAGCGATTTTACTAGCAGAAGTGTTGGGTCTAACTCCCCTTTTGCAATGTGGTCTGTTTTTTTTTTTTTTTTTTTTTTAAACACCAATGAGAGCACGACTTTTTGCTTCTTGCACCTCGCCTTTCTCGAACCCTGTGCCCGTGTCTTCCCTGTGGCAGGTCAGCATGCTGGGGAAAGGCTTCGGAGACATGGGAGAGCCGAAGGGAGGAAGCGGTGGGGGCCCCGGCACCACCAGCGGCTCCCAGTTCTTGGAGCAGTTCAAGACGGCCCAGGCACTGGCCCAGCTGGCCTCCCAGCACTCCCAGCACTCGCAGCCCGGAGCGGGGCACCCCCCGGCTCCCTCATCCTGGGACCTGGGAGCAGGAACGCAGCCGTCCTCGCTGGGGCAGTACGGTGAGTGCGAAGACATTCGGGAACCTGCAAACTGTGAAAGCACAGCACAGTGAAATAAAGCACACCGTGAAAGCATTGTGAAGCACAGAGAGGTCTGGTAAAGCATAGGGAAGCATTGTAAAGCACAGAGAGGTCTGGTAAAGCATAGGGAAGCATTGTAAAGCACCGAGAGGTCTGGTAAAGCATAGGGAAGCATTGTAAAGCACAGAGAGTATGGTAAAGTATAGCATTGTAAAGCATATGAAAACAGGGTAAACTAACCCTTCTAAAAGTCTCCCACAGTAAAAGCACAGCACAGTGTAATAAAGCCCAGTGAAGTCTCAAACGCTTTATTGTTCTCGTTCCTCCTCAGATTTGAAGACGCAGTCCGAGTCTTCTCCTCACAGCCCCTTTGCTAAGCGGCAGTCGTACCAGCCCTCCTCCAGCATAATGGAGGCCTTCATGCAGCAGGACAAAGCCGTCTCCGCCTCCTTGCCCTCCGCCACGGCCCCCCCTTCCTCCCCACTGTCCAGCAAACCCTCCTCTTCCTCGGCGCAGCAACAGATGTCCCCTGGCTCGTCGGACAACCAGTCCTCCAGCCCCCAGCCCACCCAGCAACACAAACTGAAGCAGCAGAAGAAAAGAACTAACATTACCACTAAGGTACTGGGTGTGGCCTGGCTCTGTGTGTGTGTGTGTGAGTGCAGACTGAGTCCTGCACAGAACAGACCTCCCTTCTATTTTAACCCTTTGCAGTCCATTCATTTAATTGCGTGTCGGGCGCGTCAGGTCCAATTTATTTTCACACGCGCAGTTAATTTTAGACGCGCCGTTTTAAAAGTATTTTTTTTCCCACAGTCAAACGGGTTTAAAAGGCCCTGCATATCAACAAAGCACTCACTAGGCATCTCCAGCCCCGCCCCACCCTTTCGTTCGCTATAGCTTTCACATTTGCTAAATAAATAATAATAATAATAATGATAGTCGTACATACCGATCAGTCATCTCCTGATCACTCGTTTTATCACCAAACTCCTCAATAATGCGATCCAAGTCATTATTTTATTACTATAACATCTGAAAAAAGCTCCGCAAATGTCTGTGATATTCTCTGAGCGCTGATGCAGTATCAGCCAGCTTGTTTCCTTATGGCCGCTGTTATCTGATGCCAGGGGCAAGTATGACTAATCATGAGATACGCCCTTATTTTTTTTTTTCCGGCTTGTGTCGGCTCCTGTTGCTCCCACTCGGCCATTGAATGGTTTTCTCGGCTTTTTCCGGAGAAAAAACGACTAGAAACTAGTTTTTTGCTGATGTCCAACAGGGTCCGACATTGGACCGGATAGGAATAATTGCAATGTCGGACCAGGTCCGACATAGGACCGCAAAGGGTTAAAGGTGTGAAAGCTACCAAAAACTAAACTAGAGCACTGGGGTTTGGCACCCCTGGGCTAAGCCGTATATAATCTACACGTTTGTGTAGATGTGTAGCGTGTGGAGGTGGTGTTTTAGTTGCTGTTGTCTTTTGTAGATCCCAGCTCTGGCTGTGGAGATGCCTGGCACGTCGGACATCGTGGGGCTAAACCTGCAGTTCGGGGCGTTGCAGTTCGGGTCAGAACCAGCCCTGCCAGAGTACGACTCCACCCCAGCAACCAGCACCCCCGCCGGGCAGACCCAGAAGAGCCTCTACACCAGCGCTGCCAGGTGAGACCCAGCGCTGTTTTACAGCTAGGGCCAAAGGATTGAAAACCATAATCTAAAAAATTATATTTAAAATGAACGCGATTTAGATCTTTTTATTTAGCATCGTGTAATTGAAAAAATGATTATAGCAAAAAAAATGTCATAATAGTAATACTTTTGTCCTTGTCATGTTTAGATTTTAGAAATGTCATTTTTTTTTTATGGAAAACTATACAAAGCGGTGTGTAATTCAATATGTCAACGTGAAATTATTCAACAGGTTTTCATTCGACTTTATGAAACACCAAAGACACCTAAACTCCAGTACTTTTCAGGGATTGTTAAACATTTCAAATTTTGCCTAAACTCTCTCTGATCTGTGAGCTGAATTGTGCACCCCTGCTCTGTGCTGTTCAGGGTTTCACCTGCTTGAGTCTTGCATACCAGTAGACCCTTTCTGGCTGACCCCGTAGCCTAAAAGGGGGGACAGTGTTATGCTACAGAAACTGCAGAGCTGCTTACCAGATGCGACCTGACCTTGCAAAACCGTGGCTGGTTGAACTGCATTGCTCTCCCAATGAAACCAATAACAAACAATACAAAAATCAACATTTAAATTGTTAACATGCATGGTTAATCCTCACCATTAGGGGATATATTTTTCATACATTTTTCCACAAAATAGGGATGGAAATAAGACTCCTGTTGCATAGTAGTTTGATCCAATCCTGGTTTAATAATCAGACACATCTGAGCTTGTTACCTGTACACACTGGGGCTAATCTCTCTGTGTCTCTCTGTCTCTGTGTCTCTCTCTCGCTGTCTATCCAGTGAATCTGTGTCTGTGATCCCGTCGAACCTGAGCCAGGAGCCTGGATACCAGTGCAGCGTCCTGCCCCCAGCCTCCACATACCCACCCCAGCAGCAGCAAGGCTCCACCCAGGCCACGTTGTATGAGCAGAGAGCCACGCAGACGCGCCGCTACCCCAGCTCCATCTCCTCCTCCCCGCAGAAAGAGCTTCAGCAGAGCAAGGTGAGGCCCCCGGGCTTGGGGCAGCCTGCCTGTCCACTAGGACCTGGGGGGTGCTGGCAGCCTTCACGCTCCCTCCGAGTAGCGCTGTGGTCCTGGCAGAAGTGGCTTAGCTCTTTGTTTGTGTAATAAAGGTGTTTTGAAGCTTGTGTCTGTGTTTGCAGGGTGTGTGAGACTGATCTGTAGGTCTTTGAGGTACAAGGTAGAGTCAGTGAAGGTAAATAAATAAATCTACTGGCATTGCACACAAGCCCCATACTCCTGAATTAAAAAGAAAGCAAGCTAATGCAGGCACGCACATGTGAAACAAGTGATTTTTAAAAAATCAATTGAATCGGGATGTTTCGGTACGAGTCCTTCATAGATTATATTTCTGTCTGACACACAAGACGTTTTCAGATCGCTGTGTCTCCTCGATTTTATCCGTTTTGGGTTCTGACCACTCGTTTTAAAGCACCTGCCGTTTTTCTCCAACTAAAAATAAATTAAGTAAAAACCAAAATTTGTGGGATTCTCTTTTGTATTAAATTGAATGCGTAGAGTTTCACTGGTGTTTCTGATTTTCATTTCTGTTTTATGATTGGTTGTTCTTTTTTATTAATGGTACAATCCATCTCGGATTCTCGGTGCTCCGGTTCACAGAACATCTTTTTGAATTTAGTTTTTTGAGCCGCTGGTTTCAGTAATCTGCGACCTGTTGGATGCTGCTTTGGGTCGAGGTAGTCGGTGATTTAGTGCTAATGTGTGGAACCATCTGAAGGAGTTCTACAAAGAGAAATGAGGGATGGGGAGCCCGAGAAGGGGACCGAGGCAATCTGGCTAGCTGCTAGGAGGCTGTGTGGTCCAGTGGTTAAAGAAAAGGGCTTGTAACCAGGTGGTCCCCGGTTCAAATCCCACCTCAGCCACTGACTCATTGCGTGACCCTGAGCAAGTCACTTCACCTCCTTGTGCTCCGTCTTTCAGGTGAGACGTAGTTGTAAGTGACTCTGCAGCTGATGCATAGTTCACACACCCTAGTCTCTGTAAGTCGCCTTGGATAAAGGCGTCTGCTAAATAAACAAATAACCTGTTTTTTCTATTCTGTTTTATTTCCCATGGCAGTGGAGCTCCAGCGTGATGAATGAAGAGGCTCTCGGTTCGCAGTGTGTAAGTACAGGTCTATTAACATAGCAGTTTTAGGATATACACACAGGGTGATTAGAAAATAAGTTTACCACATCAATACACCACATCATTGATGTGGTAAACTTACTTTCTAAATCACCCTGAAGATAGATAGATAGATAGATAGAGCGCAATGTAGGAACATATAAATGTGAATAATTGATTTAAAAAAATCAATTTATATCGGCGTGTTTCCTGATTTGATTAGTTTTAAACCTTAACATTTCGGGAATTCAAAGCAGTGAACGTCTGCAGTTTGTGTGGCCAGTTGCTTTTAGATAGAGGCTTGCATTGTGCTGAAGCGCTAACCCTCCTGCAGCTCTTCCTGCAGCAGTAAAGGGGGAAGGTGCGTTGCTATAGAAACTGCAGAGCTGCTTCCAGACAGTCAGGCCTCTGTCCTGACTGGACTGCAGTGCTGTCAGTCTGTGATGGAAACGCAGTTGAAATTTCTCAGATTGCTGAAATCCAACATTTTTCTGCTGTGTGTGTTTTTTATTTTTTTGTGACGTGCGTCTCTTCCTTACAGAATGGGTTTGTCTCGATGCAGACGACGCAAGCTGTGGAAGGTAAGTTAACTAAATTTCAGAAAAGGCTTTATGCCTTTTTTTGTGCCTCTGCTTCTAGTCCTGTATTTTAATTATTATTTATTTTTCTGAGCGTTTCCACCAAATGCAGCGCGTCAGCATTTAAGTGCTTTCATGTTTTTAATATTGGTGGATGAAGACTAAATTCAGAACAAGGTTAACGTGTGTGTCTCCTCTGTCTCTCTGTCTCTGCAGTGAAGACAGTAGACTCCCCTCCTGTCTCCAGCATGTCTTCTCTCCCTGACTCCGTGTCGGCTGCCTCTTCCTCTTCCTCCTCCTCCTCCTCCCTCCTCATCACAGCCAGCCCGCACTCGACCACTCTGAGCAGCATGAGCCACAGCGAGGATCTCCCAGGCACCACGGCGCCCCCTGCCCAGCAGCACAGCAGGTGAGACAGAGAGAGAGAGAGAGATTCGGGCTTCGGGCTTCAGCGCACAGCACTGGCCAAAAGCTTAGCATCGCCCTTTAGAATGAACTGATTCTGCTGCATAAAGTCGAATGAAAACCTGCTAAATAATGTTACCTTAACATATTGAATTACACACCGCCGCTTTGTATAGTTTTCCAGATAAAATTGGCAAATTAAAGTGACCTTTTGAAATCTTTGCCTTCCTTCTGATAGACATTTTTTGCTATTTTTCATTTTGTAGTTTCTTTTGGTTTTACATGATAAATAAGATCTCAATTATTTGTCTTATCTAGAATTCTAGGTGATGCAACACTTTTGGTCAGAGCTGTATAATACAATACAGTTTGCTTTTCTATAGTGCTGTTCATGCAGAAGCATCGTACGGTGCTTTTTACAATAAACTCTACATTTGTTTGTGTTAATTAAAAAAACATTGATCAATCAATCCAGCTCAAAAACAAGCCGACGCAAAGTGTTTTTTTAAATTTAATTTTGAAAAAAACCAATGAGACGGGGCGTGTATTCATGCTAAATAAGACTCTTCTTCATTCGATAGCCACATGGTGAACTGCAATCTAGTTCATGTGTTAAATTAAACCCTATATCTTCTGCCTCTATTCTGCATGCTCTTAGACTCCTTTCTGGTTGACCTTGTAGCCATTAAGGGGGGTACAGTGTGTGCCACATTACTAGAGTCGCTACCAGATGCGATCAGAGCAGAGTCCGTCTGACTGATCCGCAACATCAGACTCTGACATCCTCCAACAGCAGCGCGGAAACGGCCACGCGCTAAATCAGCCGCTTCTCACTAAACAGCTTCTTCTTTCTTCCTTGACGTGTGTCTCTTTATCCCGCAGCTCTTTATCCACACAACAGAACAGCCTTTCATCCTCTTCCTCGTCCTCGGCACGCGTTTCAGCATCACCTTTAATGGTAAGAGACACGTTTTTTAAATTTTTTTTTATATATTTTAATCCCCGAGCTCGGTACGTTAATTTTGAGCAAACTTCAATTAATACAGCTGTGAACCATTTATAAAGAAAAAAAAAAGTTAGTTGCATCTTCAGTTCAACATCATTTCAAAATGCGCTGGTTTGTTGAATTAAGTTAACATGCAAAAAAAAAAATCTGTGCTCATTTTTTTTTTTAGAACACGTTTTGTACATGTCTTTGCATACCAGTAGACCCTTTCTGGCTGACCCTGTAGCCTAAAAGGGGGGACAGTGTTATGCTACAGAAACTGCAGAGCTGCTTACCAGATGCAACCTGACCTTGCAAAACCGTGGCTGGTTGAACTGCATTGCTCTCCCAATTCATTTTATCACCACAGTTCCAATGCAAGGCTGTGGTTTTGATGCATACCCTGCAAAGTTAACATTAAAGCATGTGCAGTATTTATCGGAAATACACGTGACCTTCAAGGTAATGTTGCATCTTGCACCTCCAAAAACACATTCTCCTTTTTCTAAATAGGAGAGTGCATTTTAATCAATGACTTGAACCCTAATCTGGAGCTCTGCCCCTCGGCTCAGCGGTTTTCAAACAGTGTTCTTTTAATCGCATTATCGTGATGCATAGATCTGTTTTCTACCATTTGAATCACAGAGAAATGTATCTGTTAACCACCAATATACTGTTGCTGTCTTCTCTATAAAATCAGCTATAAACCTCCTTCAACCAATGACTGTCTGTCTATCAATTTCAATCACCCCCTAGTGAATGAAAGCGTCTGCTACATGATTAATTAATAATAGTAATAATGATGATGTATTGATTTCCTTTCCCAGCAGCACGCGAGCGTGGAGAGTGAGCCGGTCCTTCATACCTCGTCCAGCACCTTCTCCTCCTCTTCCTCTTCCTCCGGAGCCGTGGCTGGCGTGTCCAGCTGTGTGTCGGCGGTGCCCCAGGCGGTCAGCGTGGCCTCGTCCAGCCTGGGTCCGGTCAGCAGCCTGGGCATCGGACTGAGCGGAAACTCCGGTCCCATCCAGGGGTCCTCGCGCAGCTCCCTCGCACCCGTGTCAGGTCAGCACTGTGGGGGTTAAACAGCTTCCAGTCCAAACCTGACCCTGGCGTGAACTCAAACGCCCGGGCACTTTTTTTTTTTTTTTTTCTCTAAATGTCTGCTTATGTAACCTAGATTCAGTTTCTTGTCCATAGTTACATACAGTAGCAAATGATCAGATATGGAAGCAAGACTTCTGTTGCATAGCAGTTTCACCCATTCCAGGTTTTATTTAATACAAGCTTGGTTGAGGCTATGTGTATATTCTCTCTCTCTCTCTCTCTCTCTCTCTCTCTCTCTCTCTCTCTCTCTCTCTCTCTCTCTCTCTCTCTCTCTCTCTCGGGCGACTTACAATTATTACAAGATATCACATTATTTTTACATACAATTACCCATTTATACAGTTGGGTTTTTACTGGAGCAATCTAGGTAAAGTACCTTGCTCAAGGATACAGCAGCAGTGTCACCCCCACCTGGGATTGAACCCACGACCCTCCGGTCAAGTCCAGAGCCCCTAACCACTACTCCACACTGCTGCCCGTGTTTTATATTTTATAATATATATAAACATTTTTTTTGCTTGTGTATTTTAGGGAAAGCGCCTCCAAATCTCCCTCCTGGCGTACCTCCGTTGCTGCCCAACCCCTACATCATGGCTCCAGGATTGCTCCATGCTTATCCAGTAAGTTTCACCAGCAATCTCTCCACTGCTGTGGGACTGAGCCGTCCTGGTGACCCGTAGTGTTGTGTGCAGGAACACCAGTGACGAGACTGACCCGGCGGGGTTTCATCTTCCAGATCTTCAGACGCAATGATCCCTCCTACATTTATTAAACCTGTGAAGGGGTTACAGTGTATTACTTGTATTGTAACACTTGAAATGTTTTTGCTTACGATTGTAAGTCGCCCTGGATAAGGGCGTCTGCTAAGAAATAAATAATAATAATATGTGCAGTTTACTGTCAGCATGGCCTTACTGTGTGTGTGTGTGTGTGTGTGTGTGTGTGTGTGTGAATAAACCAAGTGAATAAACCAAGTGATGGAGCTGTGTGTTCTACTGCTGTACAGTACAGGGCTGGGAATCGGACTCCTGTTGCACAGCAGTGTCGCCCAGTCCAGGTTTTACTGCTAACCAGCTTGATCAGCCCCAGTGTGTCTAGGCAACAAGCTCAGGTGTGTCTGATTTATTAAACATAGTGAAACCAGGACTGGATCACACTGCAACGGGAGTCTGATTGCCATCCCTGCTGTGTAATTTTGAATTGGCTGGAAAAACAGAAGTCTTTTAATTATTTTCCTGTATTACAGCCAGAAAGATTTAAATAAACCTAGTGCCTCATCAAAGTGTTTAACGAAGGAGGGAAACGCTAGTCTGTATGGTAGAATGTGAATTATGCATGGGTTTCCATTGCATGATATTTTTCTAAAGTGATTTTATTTTTTATTTCAGTTTTATATGAACAAACACGAATAAAGTATCTCTTTGTTTTAACTTCTCTTTTCCTCTCCAGCCTCAGGTCTATGGCTATGACGATTTACAGATGCTGCAGACCAGGTTTCCACTGGTAAGTATGAATTATTAATAATAATAATAATAATAATAATAATATTCCAGAGCGAGAACTATGCTCGCTTGCTTTGGGAGCGGAAAACCAAAAAAAAAAAAAAACTCCCTGTGCGTTTTACTGTAATGTATTGACGTTAAGCAAGTCCTGGGTTATTAAAAGTTAAACTGATTTTGTTGAGGCTTGGTGGTTACAGAAAAGGGTTTGATACCAGGAGGTTGCAGGTTCAATCCCGGCTCAGCCACTGACTAGGGAGAGTGTGTGTGTGAGACCCTGAGCAAGTCACTTAACCTGCTTGTGCTCCGGATGAGATGTAAAACAAACGAGCTCCTATTGGAAGTGACTCTGCAGCAGCAGTTGTTGGTGATGCATAGTTCACTCCCCTAGTCTCTGTAAATCACTTTGGATAAATGACTCATTAATATTAATAATTTAACTGATTTGTTAACCTCATAATGTGAAATGCATACCAGTAGACCCTTTCTGGCTGACCCCATAGCCTAAAAGGGGGGACAGTGTTATGCTACAGAAACTGCAGAGCTGCTTACCAGATGCGACCTGACCTTGCAAAACCGTGGCTGGTTGAACTGCATTGCTCTCCCAATTTAAAAAAAAAACAAAAAACAACGTTTTGCAGAAATCAGCGTTCAAGTTTTGTTAGCATGCATGGTTAATCCTCACAAATTTAGGGGATGTATTTTATTTTATTAATTTCTCCACCATAATAGGGATGGAAGCAAGACTCCTGTTGCATAGCAGTTTGATCCAGTCCTGGTTTCACTGTGAGTTTAATAATCAGACACACCTCAGCTTGTTGCCTAGACACCCTGGGGCTGATCAAGCTGGTAGCAGTAAAACCTGGACTGGGTGACACTGCTGTGCAATAGGAGTCTTATTTCCATCCCCGACATGCATCCATACCTGACAATTAATTAAGGCTTTACAATGTCCAAGCTGGATTCACCTTCAGCTTACAAACAAACTAAGCTGGGGTGAGGCATGACGTGGCTTTGATATTTTATACTGACGTGATTTTAAACAGACATTTGAAATTCAGGGTGTGTTTGCGTGTGTCTCGTTAAATAAATCAAACCTCGTTTCTTCATCTCCCCAGGATTACTACAGCATCCCTTTTGCAACGCAGGCCACAGCGCTGACGGGGAGAGACGGCAGCCTGACCAGCAACCCTTATCCTGGTAAGAGAGTCGACCAAAAGAGCTACAGAAAAAAAAAAAACAGCCTGGAGAACTTGGATTAAACAGACCCCAAGCTGCAGACCTGACATCCAGGTCTTCAAGGCATGGCGAAGGGGATGACGGTGGTGATGTGGGGTTTGTGTTTAACCCGGAGGACGTGAGCCGTGTGTTATTGTGTTACGGGGAGGGGGTAGGGGGTGGGGGTGTGGGGGAGCCCCCTTTTAACACGACCTCGGTTTCTAGTCCCGTCGTCAAACTTCCTTCGTTTTATATATTAACATTTCTTTCTGAATGTAACACGGGACATTTTGGCAGTGAAAGACGAGCGTTTGAGTTTTATTTTATTGGTTGTGGATCAAGATGCAGTCAGCTCCGTCCCAGCGCGGAGACGAGAGCGAGGTTAAAGAGATTCTCTCCTTTCTTTTTTCTTTCATTTTCTCCTCTTTCTATTTCATTCTCTCATTTTCTCCTCCCTCATTCATTCTCTATTTCTTTCATTTTCTCCCTGTAATTTTCTCTATTCTCTTTCTTTCATTCTCTCCCACTTTCTCCCTCTTTCATTTTCTTTATTTTCTTTCTTTCATTTTCTCCTCTTCCTCTTTCATTCTTTCCTTTGGTTTATTTTCTTTCATTCTCCCACTTTCTTCCTCTTTCATTTTCTTTGTATTTCAATTCTTTCTTTCGTTTTCTTTCTCTTTCATTTTCTCCTCTTTCATTCTCTCCCACTTTCTCCCTCTCATTCTCTCTTTGTATTTCGTATGTATTGTGTGTGTATGTATGTGTATGTGTATGTGTGTGTGTGTGTGTGTGTGTTAATTTCTCTCTCCTGTCCCCAGGTGACCTCACTAAGTTTGGTCGCGGCGATGCCTCCTCCCCGTCCCCGGCCACCACGCTGGCTCAGCCTCAGCAGAACCAGACTCAGCAGCACCACGGCGCCCAGCAGACATTCCTGAACCCCGCGCTGCCTCCGGGTTACAGCTACACCAGCCTGCCCTACTACACCGGGGTGCCTGGGCTCCCCAACACCTTCCAGTACGGCCCCGCCATGTTCCCTGTGAGTCTCCAGTCCCACTCCCCGGCCCCTATTACACACCTGAGCTTGTTAGCTAGACACACTGGGGCTGATCAAGCTGGTAGCAGTAAAACCTGGACTGGGTGACACTGCTGTGCAATGGGAGTCTTAATCCCAGCCCTGATCTGCCTGTCAGTCTAAATATACACCACAGTGTATGTATAGGTAACAAGTTCAGGTGTGTCTTATTAAACTTGTAGCAAAAACCAGGAATGGATCAAACTGTTCTGCAATGGGAGTCTTAGTCTCATCCCTACTATACAAAGCCAGCGTCTATTTCTGATTAAACATTTAGAACTCTGAATTTTAACATTTAAACACTAAACTGTTCACAGCAGTGGATCCTTTTTTAATTTAATTTCCAATGTAACTTTGTGTGTATATTTCTATCTCTTACCTGCTTGAGTCTTGCATACCAGTAGACCCTTTCTGGCTGACCCCGTAGCCTAAAAGGGGGGACAGTGTTATGCTACAGAAACTGCAGAGCTGCTTACCAGATGCGACCTGACCTTGCAAAACCGTGGCTGGTTGAACTGCATTGCTCTCCCAATGAAACCAGTAACAAACAAAAATAAATATAAAACCCAGCTGTTTTATCCTCAGCACCACGTTGCTGGATCCTCAGCTGATGCGCTATCCTTGCACTATTGCACTGCTAACATGTCACTGTAGATATAACTTGCTGTGATCCTAACTGGCTGCATCCTAGTTCATATTGTATTCTAGTAGTGTTATTATTATACATAGCATCCTAGTTCATATTGTATTCTAGTAGTGTTATTATTATACAGAGCATCCTAGTTCATATTGTATTCTAGTAGTGTTATTATTATACAGAGCATCCTAGTTCATATTGTATTCTAGTAGTGTTATTATTATACATAGCATCCTAGTTCATATTGGATTCTAGTAGTGTTATTATTATACACAGCATCCTAGTTCAGATTGTATTCTAGTAGTGTTATTATTATACACAGCATCCTAGTTCATATTGTATTCTAGTAGTGTTATTATTATACATAGCATCCTAGTTCATATTGTATTCTAGTAGTGTTATTATACACAGCATCCTAGTTCAGATTGTATTCTAGTAGTGTTATTATTATACAGAGCATCCTAGTTCAGATTGTATTCTAGCAGTGTTATTATTATACATAGCATCCTAGTTCATATTGTATTCTAGTAGTGTTATTATTATACATAGCATCCTAGTTCAGATTGTATTCTAGTAGTGTTATTATTATACATAGCATCCTAGTTCAGATTGTATTCTAGTAGTGTTATTATTATACAGAGCATCCTAGTTCATATTGTATTCTAGTAGTGTTATTATTATACAGAGCATCCTAGTTCATATTGTATTCTAGTAGTGTTATTATTATACATAGCATCCTAGTTCATATTGTATTCTAGTAGTGTTATTATTTTAAATATAAAGCTTGCATTGTAACCCTGTGCTGCCCTGTAACACCTGTGTGAGTCACCTGGGATAAAGACGTCTGACAGCTAAAAAAACAACTGAATTTAGATTTAATTTGATCACAGAATTTCTCGCTCGGTTACAATGATTCTTATTATTAAGTCATTCAGCAGATGCTTTTATCCGAAGCGACTTGGAGACTAGGAGGGTGGACTCTGCATCATCAACAACTGCTGCTGCTGCTGCTGCAGAGTCGCTTCCAATAGGAGCTTGTTTGTTTTACGTCTCATCTGAAGGACGGGGGGGAGCGTGGCGCTTCCTCTCTTGAGTGTTTCAGTGTTTTTATTTTCCCCCTCCTCCTCCTCCTCTTCCAGATGGCTCCTACCTCCTCGAAGCAGCACGCGGTGAATGTCAACGCATCGGCCGCGCCGTTCCAGCAGGCCAGCGGCTACGGGTCCCACGCCTACAGCACTGGTAAGAGCCGCGCCTCCTTCCAGCGCCACGCTGTCGGCCGCCACAACGCTCTTCTGAACTCTTAATGTGTTGGTTCTAGTTTGAGGGAGGGGTTTTTTGTTGCTTGCGGCTGGCTTTTGTATTTTATTTAATTATTTTTACATTGTGTCCTATGAGAACCCCCCCCCCCGCTCCCTCCCCCTCCTCTCTGGTGCTCAGGGGTCTGGCTGTGTGTCTGTTTTCAGTCTAAGTGGGCTTGAGCCACAGTCCTGGCAAAGGGGGGGGGTGGGCGGAATTTAATTTTGTGCCTGCATGTTAAAATCAGCCCCCCCCCCCTTCACTGTCTGGCACCATCACCCCCTCCCTCTCCTCTACTGCCCCTGCCTGAACCCATCCCCATCCCTGCTGCCCCCCTCCTCCTCTCCTCTCTGACGCTCCGGGCTTGGTCTGTGTGTGTGTTTTCAGGCTATGAGGAGTTGAGCCATGGTCCTGGCGCAGGGGATTTCTGTAAGGGTGGATATAGCGTTGCTGTCGCTGCTGCTGCTGCTGCTGCTGCCGCCGCCGCTGCTTCTGCTTCTGTGCAAAGCAAGCCTGCCTCTGCCTCTGCCATCACCGGACCCACGGCCGGTAAGTGCACCTCCGCTCTCCTTCACGGGACGGGACGGGGGGGGGGGGGGGTAACACACACCAACGCTCCCGTCCCAAATACAAATAGACACACCACCAACCGCTGTCTGCTTGCTTCCTTGCTTGCTTTCTCCTACCCTCCCTTCATCTGTCCCCTCTTTCCCGGTCTGTGTCTCTGTCTGTCCTTGTGTTGCTGCTGAGATATATTTTTTTGTTTTTAGTTTTCTTTTTCTATAGTTAGGTTTGCCTGCTTCGCATACTTTCCCACTCTTTCTTTCTTTATTTATTTATTTATGTGCATCGGTGATTTTATATAGTTTATTAATGTTTCCCAATCTTGCAGAACAGTTAAACTAGTAAGCAGATCCTATAAACAGTAATCCACTTCTAAGTAGTTTTTGAACGTTTGAACGTCATCAGTCTAAGATGAGTGCGGACGGGGGGGGGGGGGGGCTGTGTATTTAATTTAGTTTTGAGTTATTTCTGCCCCTCCTTTGGTTTGCAGACCGCGCTCTACTTGACTCATGTGTCTCTCTCTCTCTCTCTCTCTCAGGTGTTTCTGTGACATCGAGTAACACAGGGGTACCTGATATCTCCGGCTCAGTCTACACAAAAACACAGGTGTGTATTATTATTAATAAGAGCCAGCTGCCCATTTCTTGCAGGTTTGATGAGGTCACTTCAGTTAAATCTAACATTTTTACCATGTCTGCTGATTTTTGACCCTGCTTTTCTTCCTCCAGCAGTCGTTCGACAAGCAGGGTTTCCACACCGGCACCCCAGCCACCGCCTTCAACCTGCCCTCCGCTCTGGGCAGCGGGGGTCCCATGAACCCTGGCACGGCCGCAGGGTACCCCCCCGCCCCCTTCATGCACATCCTGGCTCCCCACCAGCAGCAGCACTCCCAGATCCTACATCACCACATGCAACAGGACGGGCAGGTAATAAAAATCACATCGGATTGTATACCGCGCCTTTCATACGAAAAGCACTGCACAATACAAAGCAAAGAATATGAAAAAAAAGTGCCATTTCGAAATCTAGCATGAAATACTGTATTGCTATTATGGCTTCCTTCCGGTAGACTTTTTTGCAATATTTCGTTGTTTCTTTTGATACACACAAATCAAAAGAAATCATAGTTGTGTGTTTTAAAGTTGGTTTGTAGCAGTGGATGGGTTTGTTTTAATGTGTCGTGTGTCTCTTTCTCTCTCTTTTTCTCTCCTTTCTCTCTCTCTTTCTTTCAGAGTGGCACTGGGCAGCGCAGCCAAGTGAGCTCCATCCAACAGAAATCCCAGCTCAACAAGACAGCTTACAACACTTACAACTGGGGAGCCAACTGAGACGAGAGAGAGGGGGAGAGGAGGAAGACGAGAGAGAGAATCCGTCTTCAAAGTTTAAAAAAGAAGATCAGAACTAGTGAGATTCGAGCTCTGCGGGTCGTTTTTTTTGGTTTGTTATTTTCCCCCCTGACCTTTACTGTTGTATGTAATATAGACTTTGTATTCAAATTTTTTTTCTCAGTTCCACCCCCACCAAGTACTTGCCTACCTACCAAACCACACTCTCTCTCGGTTTTAATTTTTTGCATTCAGATTATGCATTTTGAAACGAAACCTGAATAATAAAGCTTTTTTTTTGTTGTTGTTCAGCCCCTCCTCCTCCCCACCCCCCTCCCTCTTATTAGGAGATTAAGTGATTGATATGGACAGCATTGTATTACGACTTTGTCAGAGTGTTTTCTTTTGTACTGTGCTCTAAATTTAAATGGATAAAACTGTCTTGTATATATATATAAAAACACAAAGTACTGTCGTCGCTTTCTTTGTTCATTTCTCTTACCCAGAATCTGGAGCATTTATTATTATTATTATTATTATTATTATTATTATTATTTCTAAAGAGTTTCATCGTTGGATGATTAACTTTTTACAAAATATATATATACAAATCACGGGATAAACTGCTTTCTGTGTTCGTTTGACTCTCGCTGGAACTGTATGCTGCTTTATTTTCAGGAGTTCTGTATTTTGCGTTCCTAGATGCTTCAGTCTGGAAAAAACATCGTTCTTTACAAACTAAAGATAAGCCCCAAAGGGATGAGCATCATTTTATTTAATAGCGGCCTCCAAGTGCCTGAAGACTGTGTGTTTTGTTTTTTTTTTGTTTAAGGATGTGTATTTTATTTTAATGTACAGTATGTTCATTTTTATAGCTCATGAAGTGTCGAGTTTATCTTTTCACCTTCGATTAGACTTTGTATTTATTTTTTTTGCCGTATTAATCAATCCATGCTTTAGAAACTTTCTACGTTTTGTTAGATTACATTTTATATAAAAACTCAAAATTTGATACTGGTGCCTCCCTTATAGATTTTGAAGGCATCCTAATTCATGAGTAAAACTGTCCTAAACAAAATCTGATTTGTTATTCCTTTTTGAGGTACAAGGGATCATGTGCGCCCCACAGATAGAATTGATGCAAACTTTTATTAAAATTGCAGTGAGGTGCACGGAACAGGATTTTAAAGGTTTGATCCAAATGTGTTCCCTGCAGGCATGGAAATAAGACTCGTATTGCACAGCAGTTTAACCCATTCCAGGTTTTACTGCTACCAGCTTGGTCAGCCCCAGTCTGTCCTTGGTTTTACTGTGAGTTTTTAATAATGACACACTGGGGATAATCAAGCTCATAGTAGTAAAACCTGGAATGGATCAAACTGCGATGCAACGGGAGTCTTTTTTTTCCATCCCACCAAAGAACATTTGGATGATGGCAATCTCATCCAATTTTATGACCCCGTTGCCCTAGCTAGGGTTATGAAACGGGTCGTGAAGGGTTGAGCGTCATGCATGGGCTGTTGGGTAGAATCGCTGGTTTTATCTGAAAACAGGGCAGCGAGTCACCCCAGCCTTGCTGGAGAGGAGTTGGGAGGTGTTTCGATCTGAAAACGGCTTCACACACCCTCTGCCAGTTTTGCAATTTCCAAAACCTGTGCATTTTATATAAAATAAATACATGCTTTCTGTTTTGCGCACCCTAGATTCTTGTAAACACAAGCTGCAATCGGAAACCGGATGCGTGTGTCGCGTGTTAGGCAAGGTGCTCGGGTGCTGTTTTAAGATTTTGAGCGAAACTGTTGCAAAAGAAAAAAAAAATGTGCACGTTAGAAAAACCACGAGACAGTCTTCTGAGCCACCTGACCACTCGACAGGAAACAGCAGGCGCGCTTATCTGTCGGCTTCAGCAACGAGCGACAGACGCTAACGAAACAGCAACTGAACTTCAAACGACAACGTTTACCTCCGTGGAAAGAAACCTGTTCGTTTCTCCCGTGGATCCAGGTAAGGCTTTTCCTGCGTGTGTGTGTTTTTTCTTTTAGATTGAGGCACTTTTTATAGATAGTTGTGTTTTAAAGTGATTTAAAATAAGAGGGAAGCGTCGCAATTGTTTATATATAAATAAATCAAATAAAAAACGCCCTCTTGAACTGAACTGAAACCTGATGGCGTTGTCTAAACCAAGCAGCTGCAGAGGAGAGCGAGAGAGAGAGAGGGAGGGGGGAGACCGACTCTGAAATGCGTTATTCCATGTTTTAAAAAATAATAATAATCACACTTATTTAAATTAATTTATATAGACATTTCTTCAACCGTGTGTGTGAACTCCTATGGAGTTCGAGAACTTCGTCGGAAAAAAAAAAAGTACCGGACTCTGTGCGTTATCAAATCGATACACAGACAGGGAACTTGATGCAATTAATCAGCGACGCGGTGGCTGAAGGTGGACGTGCAAGTATTTCAAAAGTGCAGTAAAAGGAGGATAAACAGCGGGCTTACAACCCTGATCTTAGCGAGGAAACTGCGCTTAATGTCGCTGCTTCCTCTCTGTGGCTTTAGGGTTGTGCAAATGCGCTTTGCATTGCAATCGACGAGTATTTGATCAAATTACAGTTTCTCTTAATATCAGGGACGAGAATGTAACATCTCAGATGGCTGACTATCTCATCAATATCAGGGTCTAGTGCTGTATATTATAAAGACATTTCAGAGGGCTGGATCTCATCACTATCAGGGTCTAGTGCTGTATATTATAAAGACATTTCAGAGGGCTGGATCGCATCAATATCAGGGTCTAGTGCTGTATATTATAAAGACATTTCAGAAGGCTGGATCGCATCAATATTAGGGTCTAGTGCTATATATTATAAAGACATTTCAGAGGGCTGGATCACATCAATATCAGGGGCTAGTGCTGTATATTATAAAGACATTTCAGAGGGCTGGATCGCATCAATATCAGGGTCTAGCGCTGTATATTATAAAGACATTTCAGAGGGCTGGATCGCATCACTATCAGGGTCTAGTGCTATATATTATAAAGACATTTCTGATGGCTGGATCGCATCAATATCAGGGTCTGCTGTGTATTATAAAGACATTTCAGAGGGCTGGATCGCATCAATATCAGGCTCTAGTGCTGTATATTATAAAGACATTTCAGAGGGCTGGATCGCATCAATATCAGGGTCTAGTGCTGTATATTATAAAGACATTTCAGAGGGCTGGATCGCATCAATATCAGGGTCTAGTGCTGTATATTATAAAGACATTTCAGAGGGCTGGATCGCATCAATATCAGGGTCTAGTGCTGTATATTATAAAGACATTTCCGAGGACTGGATCGCATCACTATCAGGGTCTAGTGCTATATATTATAAAGACATTTCAGAAGGCTGGATCGCATCAATATCAGGGTCTAGTGCTGTATATTATAAAGACATTTCAGAGGGCTGGATCGCATCACTATCAGGGTCTAGTGCTATATATTATAAAGACATTTCAGAAGGCTGGATCTCATCACTATCAGGGTCTAGTGCTGTATATTATAAAGACATTTCAGAGGGCTGGATCGCATCAATATCAGGGTCTAGTGCTGTATATTATAAAGACATTTCAGAGGGCTGGATCGCATCAACATCAGGGTCTAGTGCTGTATATTATAAAGACATTTCAGAGGGCTGGATCGCATCAACATCAGGGTCTAGTGCTGTATATTATAAAGACATTTCAGAGGGCTGGATCGCATCAATATCAGGGTCTAGTGCTATATATTATAAAGACATTTCAGAGGGCTGGATCGCATCACTATCAGGGTCTAGTGCTGTATATTATAAAGACATTTCAGAGGGCTGGATCGCATCACTATTAGGGTCTAGTGCTGTATATTATAAAGACATTTCAGAGGGCTGGATCGCATCACTAGTGCTATATATTATAAAGACATTTCAGAGGGCTGGATCGCATCACTATCAGGGTCTAGTGCTGTATATTATAAAGACATTTCAGAGGGCTGGATCGCATCAATATCTGGGTCTAGTGCTGTATATTATAAAGACATTTCAGAGGGCTGGATCTCATCAATATCAGGGTCTAGTGCTGTATATTATAAAGACATTTCAGAGGGCCGGATCGCTCAAAATAAATATAACGCGCATCTTGTCATTGTTCAGTCGGCAAGCATTCAGGCCGGTATTTATTTATATCTCTCTGTGTGTGTGTGTGTATGGAGATGAACTGGTGCCTCCCCAACGGGTTATTCAGGTTTTTTGCAGGTATAAAGAAAATAAAAATCAAAAGAATAGAGGAAGGAGACAGTGAGCGCTGTTAAAGACAGGAAGGTGGTTTTAGGGAGTGGGAGAACGAAGCGAAGCGCAGAGGGACAGTTTCGCATGGGAACGGTCCACTTCGCTGTTATTATTTATTGATTTCATTGGTAGCGTTTTGTTTTCGGGTCTCTCTCTCTCTCTCTCTCTCTCTCTCTCTCTCTCTCTCTCTCTCTCTCTCTCTCTCTCTCTCTCTGGCTCTCTCTCTCTCTCTCTCTCTCTCTCTCTTTGCATCTCTCTCTCTCTCTCTCTCTCTCTCTCTCTCTCTCTCTCTCTCTCTCTCTCTCTCTCGGCTGTTTTATAGAGGGAATGGTTTAACCGGTTTGGTATTGCCACTGGCTGCATGTTTTAAACAATGCAGGTGATTCTGGCTCGACTTCTGTTCTCAAAGGCCGGGGACAGGGGGAGCGTAATTAAAATGTAAGCGTCGAGAAAAGACAGATCGACACACCGCCGGTAAGACTATCACAAGTTAAACGTGTGTTTGTTTCAGCAGCGTAGCGCAGGTGAGCGTGACGTCATGTAGACACCTGTAGACGTGCTGTTATCGAAGCACGACGATATGACAAGTTCATAACCGTGCCATTTTAATGGCACCACACTAGCGTCGAAACTACACTTAAATTATTTTTTACATCAGGTTTGTTTTTGTGAAAACACCTTTTTTTTTCTTTTAGCTGTCTGTTTTTTGTACAACACAGGATCTTCCCAACTAAAAACAAACAAACAAACAAAAAAAAACAGTCCAGTATTTTCTTTATTTTTGAATTGTGTTGTTGATTGCAGACTCACTACCCTGCTCTTTCGCCTCCTCGGTGTTATATATATATATATATATATATATATATATATATATATATATATATATATATATATATATGAAGCTATAATATAACAGCGCTGTGCTCAAGCCTAGCTGGATAATTACACTGTAATTACAGTCTTTTTTTAATCGAGTTGCTGCTTCACCCAGTAACCTGTGTCTGATTTACTGAGTTTGTTTCTTTAAATTACTTTCTGATTTCAGGGTTTGGTCAAAACAGGAAAAGGAAGGAAGAAGGAAAATAACTCAATTTAAAAACAAAGCTAGGATTCCAGATATGTATCGATCCCTGTGCCAATGAAAAGGAAACAGAAGCGCTGCCGCTGGGTTTGCGAATGGCGTAACCATCGTTTAGAAGGTCTGAATGGAATTCACGTGTGTTCTTGCTGTCGGAGGGACGCCTGCCTTTTTGAAAAGTGTTTTCAAACTCTTGAATGCAAGCAGAAGCGGCCATATCTTAAGCCTTTGGAAATTTAAACCAGCATATATATTTTTTAGATTTATTATGTATTTTTAGATAGATAGATATTCATTTACATACCTATATGTATGCGTCTCTGCTGAAAAAAAAACGTTTTTCCAGGACAATTTAATAAAAATAAAATCCTGCTGTGAATTTTTTTTTTTTTTTTTTTGAAAAATTAGATTTTTTGTTTTAAATTAAAAACCAAAAAAAAAAAAAAAATCTTAGCGGGAAAAACACTGGAAAATATAAACAATTAATATATGCATATATTTCTATATGTGATATGAGTCTATATTTTTATATTTGACATAAATCCGATGAAGACTCATAGTGCGGACTCCCGCAGCTGTGTAAGATCTATCGCTGGATGCTGGATGCAGTCTCTGGAATACAACACAAGTTCAATCACTGAACACAAAGCGTCTTTATTATTGAATCATTGAGCAGACGCTTTTATTCAAAGCGACTTACAGAGACCAGGGGGGTGAACTCTGCATCATCAACAACTGCTGCTGCTGCTGCTGCAGAGTCACTTCCAATAGGAGCTCGTTTGTTTTACGTCTCATCCCAAAGGACGGAGCACAAGGAGGTGAAGTGACTTGCTCAGGGTCACACACACACACGCACGCACACACACACACACACAGTGAGTCTGCTGCTGCTGCAGAGTCACTTCCAATAGGACCTCGTTTGTTTTACGTCTCATCCGAAGGACGGAGCACAAGGAGGTGAAGTGACTTGCTCAGGGTCACACACACACACACACACACAGTGAGATTTGAACCTGCTGGTATCAAGACCCTTTCTTTAACCATCGAACCATCCTTTATATCTTATGAGGCGCTTGTGTCTGCACATGCAAGGTCCCACAAGCAAAGCAAAACCCAAAGAGGATGGACTCGCGTGAGAAGACTTATTCCCTCCCGCTGCTGAACGACTCTGCCCAGACCTTCCCCGTCCCAGCGGCTACGCCTCTCCCTCCCACGGACCAGGAGGAGGTCCCCTCGTCTCCGAAAACCTCAAACCCCGGCTCTCTGGGCGCCGGGAATCCCCAGCCGTTTTCCATCAGGCCTCTGGGATTTCAGAAATCTTGCCCCGAAATCCGGAGGAACAGCCTGCAGCTGCGTCGGGATTTCTTCGAGTCGCTGGGCGCCGACGGAGAATCCCGATCCGGAACGGAAATAAAGTCCGGCTTCTTCGGAAAGGGACCGGCACCCCCCGTGCCTCGGAAACCGTCTGCTGAGAAAATCGCCGCTGTAAAGAAGCGGTGTGGACATCCAGAAGGTCCAAAAGACAGCATCGCACGTGTAGCTAAGGGCTGGAGCTCTGAGCTTAATCACATTATGGACCTAAGCAGACCACAGCCTAGCGCCTTGACCACTGAAGAAGGTTTACCAAGAAAGACTGGATCACAGCCTTCTGCACCTGCGACAGCCGGACCTGTCAAACCAACAGCCGAGCAAAGGGTTGGGTTTGGAATTACTGGTGCAAGCAAGATCCGACTGGGGGATGACGAAGCTTCGACTAGAGCAAATGAAAGGGGCTCTGGATCTCGTGTCCCAGACCTGGAGGGTCAAAGCCCCGGGCTGGGGGTCGGTGCTAACGGAGGGAACCCGGGTTCGAATCAGCGGAGCGGCGGAAAGGGTTTGGTCAACACGAGGACGGTCGTTTTTAGGAGCGATGCTTCGACGACCCTCAGGTTTGGGGGGCGGCCGGGCGGGGCAGTGAAGGAGCGGGACTGGTTTCGGAGCAGCGCGAAAGTGCAACTGAGGAAACCGGAAGTGGCGAGTGCTCTGTGCCGGGCTGAATCCAGTCCGGGACTCCCCAGAGAGATCGGGGGCAAGCCCGTGAAAGCCGTCGCGGTCGTCAACCAGAGCCCGAAGCTCAGTTTCTGCCGAGCTGTGGAGCGACACGGGCCGCTGAAGATGACGTCGGCAAAGCCAGAGCCGGTAGAGAAGACAGCCGGGCAGTCCACGGAGCACTTGAAGCTCCGGAGCTCTGAAACCCCGAGGAGGAGCGATTCCAGAACCGGGAGGAATTTGGGCAACATCCAGGGAGATCCGGCGTCGATTCCAGGACCGGATGAGAGGGATCACGAGAGGAAAGCGCCTGGAGGAACGGAGAGGAGGAGACGGGAAGGTTCTGGAAGCGATGACCAGAAGACTGCTGTGATAGTCAGGAGTTTGTCGGTCAAAAATCGGATCAAGTGTTTTGAGATGCTGGAAAACCGGACTGGAAAAGAAGGACCAGCTCAGCCAGACCAGGGCAAGCCAGGCCCGGCTGGGGTCTCATCTCTGAAGAAGAGTTTCTCTGACAGGGCGGTCTGGCATCCGGGGATGGAGACCCCCAATACGGATTTGGGGAAGGGAGGGAGGAAGCCGTGGGAGACGTCGGTGATCCGGACAGCTTCTCTCGACGGCCATGTGAAGAGGAAGATCCCGCCTTTCACCGCCAACGGAGAGTCCCGGAAGGAGAGGAACGCCGGGAAAGGAAATGACGGAGTCGCCAACCAGGGACGTTCCCAGCCTTCGGATCCCAGATCGACAGCGGGGTCCCGGGGAGACGATCTTCTCGGGGCGCGCTCCGCAAGGGAGGAAGAAGACGACGAATTCTCGGATGCGAGCACCGTGGAGCAGGAGGAGAGCAGTTCCGGATCGGAATCCGACCGGGAAGTGGTTCTAGATTCCGCGGAACCCAACAAGAACCGGGACACGCGACGCAATGCCAACGACAACCCAAGCGTCTCCTCGGATTCCGGACCAGTCGACAAGGCGGCTTTGAGTCTAGAGTCCTCCTCAGTCCAGCCGGGTCGGGCTGGGGTTACCCCAGGCTCTGTGTTGAGGTCACAGAAGCTGGGTACCCCCTCTTTTCTTCTGACCTCGTCTCCGGTGGTGCTTGATCCCGCTGGCTTGGGAAGCTGGCCCGGTTCCCTGTCGCAGTGGACCCCGGACCAGTCCGATGGTTCTGGTTCTGACTCGGAGGACTCTGTGTTGACCCCCCCCAGCGAGCTGAGCCAGGCCAGGAGCTTCTCTGTCAGGTACAAGAACTCAGATAGAGAGGCGGCTCTTTCTTTAAGCTTTTACTTTACGCTAAAAAGAATATGTATTTAATATCGACTTATTTTAAGAGACATGAATACTAAAGGCATGTTTTATAGGTATTGATGCCATAGACTTCTATAAATATAGAAATCAATAACAAAAAAACTAAACAATGACATATGATGTGTGTGTCTGAAGGAGATATATATTATATTATATATAATATGGATTTCTATAGAAAACTCCAGACATAACATTAAACCCTTTACCCTTTATCTGTTTATTATTATTCCAAGAGCTCTTGACAATTGTTTCTAAGTTGTTTTACTAGTTATTTTTCAACAACTATGATAAATAATAACTAATATACCAAATTGATATAGCAAATTTATATATATATATATATATATAATATAATTGTTTCAATTAAAAGTATAAGCTTCATGTTATTTTTAACATCCACAAAATATACAACATTGTCGATGAACATGTCCCAGTATATCTCCCCCCCTCTCCCCCTCCGTCTCTTTGCAGCCTGGCTGAGTTGCGTGAATTTGGGTTGGACAGTCCCAGAGACCGCACTGCGTCCCTCAGCTCCAACATGTCCGTCCTGTCCGTCGTATCCCTCATCCCCGGGGAGGAGCTGGACAGACTGCTGGAGGACGTCAGGGAGCTGGGGGACGAGAGCCTGCAGGTAGTGTCTTCAACACACCTAGAACCGTCCAAAAAAACATGTCAAACTGACCTAGAACACATCTATCACACGCTGCAGCACTCCTGCCTTCAAACACCTAGAACGTGCCGTCATCGCACCTGGAACATGTTTTCAAAACACCTAGAACCACACCTGCCATACACCTACACAGCTCTGGCCACAATTCTAGCTATATAACCTGCCTTTAACATACCTAGAACCACAGCACTAATAAACCTAGAACCACACCTCAAATACGCCTAGAACCACGGCGCTAATAAACCTGGAACCTTCCTTCAACACGCCTGACACTTCAGTAAACACCACCAGATGCTTGTCTTGCACTCAGCCCTTCGTTGACGTGTCTCCTTGTCCTCTCGGCAGCGCGAGACAGATGTCCAGGTGGTGGTCCTTCACAAGGAGGAAGGGGCGGGACTCGGGTTCAGCATCGCCGGGGGCGTCGACCAGAACAAGCCGGTCACGGTGAGTGGAGCCGCTGGCCCGTCCGAGGCGCACGCTGCCCGGAGAAACGACCTCAGTCTGCCGAATTCATTCCATGCTGCTCTGCAAAAAATGATGTCGATCACACGCATAAGACTTCTCACAATCCCCCATCTCTCTCTCACAATCCCCCATCTCTCTTTCTCTCTCTCACAATCCCCCATCTCTCTCTCTCTCTCTCTCTCTCTCTCTCTCTCTCTCTATGCTCCCCAGGTGGGCAAGTAAGAGGTTATCAATGCATGCCTTTATACATGTGAACAACATCATTAGAATGAATTTGGGTAATTAAATCCATGTGAATTAACAGGGGGAGGAATTCTAAATGACTTCAGAACTCGGAGGAAGCGCAGAAGACATGCAGGTGCGAATCCTTGTGGGATCCAGCCAGGAATTAATGAGGAGTTTGCTCTCCCCCCTCTCTTTCCCCCCTCCCGCTCCCCCTCTCGCAGGTCCACAAGGTCTTCCCCCACGGAATAGCGGCCCAGGAAGGAACGATCCAGCAAGGAGACACCGTGCTGTCAATCAACGGCAGCTGCCTGCGGGGCTCCTTCCACTGCGAGGCGCTGCGGATCCTGCGCAAGGCCCGCCTACCCGCCCAGGCCATCGTGGTGCTGCAGAAAGGGGGCGCCGGCGAGCACCCGGCACACGGGGGCCCCTCCCCCAGCCTCGCTCTGCCCAGCACCGCTACCGCCAAGCAGGGCCGCGGCACAGGTGAGAAGCAAGGAGCTTTGATCCAGAGCGACTTACAGAGACCAGGGGGGTGAACTCTGCATCATCAACAACTGCTGCTGCTGCTGCAGAGTCACTTCCAATAGGACCTCGTTTGTCTCATCCGAAGGACGGAGCACAAGGAGGTGAAGTGACTTGCTCAGGGTCACACACAGTGAGTCAGGGATTTGAACCAGGAACCTCCTGGTATCAAGACCCCTTTCTCTAACCAGTGGCCCCCCCAAGCCTCCTATTGGACTAGTGTTGATCCCTCTGTCTGTGTTTACAGCTGAGCTCAACGGGACAGTCACCGTGGAGCTGAACAAGGACTCCTCTGGACTGGGATTCAGTCTGGAGGGGGGCAAGGGTTCGAGTCAGGGCGACCGGCCAATCACTGTCAAGAAGGTCTTCTTGGGTAAGTCTCTCCTCTCTCTCTCTTTCTCTCTCTCTCTCTCTCTGTCTCTCTCCCTGTGTGCAGTGATTTCTCTGAGAGCTGTGTCTCTCTCTCTCTCTGTCTCTCTCCCTGTGTGCAGTGATTTCTCTGAGAGCTGTGTCTCTCTCTCTCCCTGTCAGGAGGTCCGGGGGAGGCGGTCCAGCCCGGTGATGAGATTCTAGAGGTCCAAGGACGCAGCATGCTGGGAATGATGCGACTGGAGGCCTGGAAGTGGATCAGAACCCTGCCGGCCGGGCCCGTCACGCTGGTGATCAGAAAGAATCCCAGAACCTGAACCGAGCCAGCGCTGGAAACACAAAGAATAAATCAGAGACTCCCAGAGCAGCTGGAGAGCCAGTCCAGGATTTACACACGTTCTGTGAGCTTATTATACATATTAGCGGGAGCAGTAACTCCCATTGCAAAGCAGTTTGAACCAGTCCAGGTTTTACATGCATTCGTTCTGTCTGAATAATAATAATAATAATAATAATAATAATAATAATAATAATAATAATAATAATGACAGCAGTTTGAGCCAGGCCAGTTTTGATATTCATTTATTTTATGAGCTTAATACTAATAATAAGGCTCCCATTGCATGAATGCTAAAACCTGGACTGTCTCAAAATGCTCTTCAACGGGAGTCTCATTATTATGACGCTCAGAGAATGAAAACGCACTGACTCAGTTCCACCCCTACAGTCTGAATAATACAGATCGCGCTAAGTCTCTTTGGGAGTTGTTAATCTTGTCAAAGCTGCCTTAAAAATGTGAAATAAATAAATAAATAAATAAATGAAAATTAAAAAAAAAAAAAAAAAAAAAAAAAAAAAAGAACTGTTTTCGCATTTTATTCCATTAGTTTGAGACTGGGCATCCCTGTCTGTCACACACCACAGTCCCAACGCTGCAGACTGACAGGCTGTAAATAAAAATGTGTTTTTGAAATCAGTGGGTTCCGTGTTTTTTAGGTTCAGAAAGAAAGTAAAATACAGTTACGAGTTGCAAAGTCATTTAACGGCACCTGCGCGCAATTCCCTCACCAAGCTTTTACAACACCTGGCGTCGGTTTCCGGCAGATGGTCGTCAGCGACAGCAGCAGCAGAAGCAAGGTTTTACGGCAGTGTGGCAACGACAGCGACGTGAAGGTCCTTCGCCTGAAAAACGAAATATCCAAAAACGAAACCAGGGTAATAAAGTGCAAACAAAACACTAGAGAGAACGAAAAAAACAAATGAGCGTTTTTGATTTGTTTAGAGGTTTTTTTGGCTTCCCAGGAAACAATTTCCACGAAGACAGAAGAAGGTAAGAGGCGTTTATTACGTTCTGTAAATTGAAAACTACAACGTGTTAAAAAATATACATTCAATTTATTTATTTTAGCAAGCCTGTAGTTTAAATAATAATAGTAATATTAATAATAATAATACAGCTCCGATAACCAGTTGCGCGATATTAAAACGTTGCTTAATTGATATTTTATTACGTCACGGCACTGGTACAGAACTTTATCGTTCTAGAAAAATCTGTCACCGTGTTTGCATCATTTTATATAATATTATACACCAGGGTGCACATTTATGCGAACACCCCCCATTGCTTCTGTAGTTTTGATTTCCTGTGCGTATGAAATCAAACTACTGTGACTGAAAATATTTTGTAAAAATAGGCAGGTTAGCGACTTTAATACATTAATCGGCCGCCCATGCAATTCATTTAAAACAGTAAAGAGAAAAGGAGCACAGAGCCACACACGGTAAAACGCAGGAGACTTTTTAGAAGTGGTTTAAGACGCCTGATTGAAGCACAAAGCGGTGTTTCTATATCCCTGATTACTGAGCGGAGATTGAAATTCTCACTCCTTTTCTCTTTACTGTTTTGAATTGCAGGTGTGGTCTGTTAAAGTCATCAAATGCGCTTTACTTGCTCTTATCGGCCCCCTATTTTACTGCATTTAATGCTGCACTTTAGAGTACTGTAATCTGTCCCAAGTGTTATTTAATCTGTAGTATTTTGTATTTAATCATATCCTGATGTAACTATCACTGACACGGTTATCTGCTGTATTATTGAATCGTATTTTGTCACACTTGTACTTGCTTGAACCAAAGTCATTGTATTTATCTTGCTCTTAATTGTATTAATACTTGTACTGTGAT
Organism: Acipenser ruthenus; assembly: GCF_902713425.1. Taxonomy (NCBI): domain Eukaryota; kingdom Metazoa; phylum Chordata; class Actinopteri; order Acipenseriformes; family Acipenseridae; genus Acipenser; species Acipenser ruthenus. The sequence goes on from NC_081223.1 coordinate 11,974,835, forward strand.
TCTTGAAATGTATTTTTGTTTACGACTGTAAGTCATCCTGGATAAGGGTGTCTGCTAAGAAATAAATAAATAAATAAATAAATAATAGTAATAATAATAATAGTAATAATTCAATTAGACAGTCGCTCGTTTGCTCACGGTGACCATGTCCCAAGGTTTTCAGTTCCAGCGTGCTCATCATGGGTACAAGCGGCGTCTCTCTGTGTGTTTAGGGACCCGTTCTTTGAGGGAATGACGCGCTCGGAGGATGACGATGGTGATGATGATGATGAAGAGGAGGAGGATGACGGTGGATTCGACCGGTTCTTCAGCGGAGGGGGGAGGGGGGAGAAGGGATAATCCCGACGGGATGCGCTTCCACGACAGACTCGGGATCGAGGAGCTTCTCCGGGGAGTGGATGACCTGTTCAGAGGGGCGTGGGGCTCGGAGCTTCCCTCCCGACACCGCGGTACCGTTTCATGACTTTTCAGCACTTGTTTGCCGTTAACCCAAATTAGCCAGGAAGTTATCATGACTGTAACAGTTCAAGAGAAAATTTAATATAACAGGGAAGATTTCCTGAGTCTCTGGTATTGACTGCATGATCATTTGTGCATAAGGCATGCATTCATTCATGAATTAACACTCTCTCCCTTCTCCTCTCTCTCTCTCTCCCTTCTCTCTCCGCTCTCTCTCCCTCTCCTCCTTCTCACTCACTCTCCCTTCTCTGTCACTCTCCCTCTCACTCTCCTCTCTCTCCCCTTCTCACTCACTCTCCCTTCTCTCTCTGCTCATTCTCCCTCTCCTCTCTCACTCTCTCCCTTCTCTCTCTCCTTATCCTCTCACTCTCCCTCTCCTCTCCCTCTCATCTCTCTTTTCTCTTTCCTTCTCTCTCTCCTCTCTCTCTCTCTCTCTCTACAGAGCACCCCAGTATTGGACCCCCGGATTCTGAGGCGCACAGTCAGGGGGGCGCTTCTCTCCGGGACTCGATGCTCAAACACCCCGACAGCACCCCCGCTCCGGGAGGGGGTACCCCTGCCCCCCGCACCCCTCCCGGGGACGACTCCCCTCTCCAGAAGGTGAGGAGCGATCGATCGTGCCTTTTCAATTACTAGCAACGCGGTTCAGCGTCTGGAGGAGTCGACCGTGGCTTCGTGTCCCGTGTGAAGAACACGCAGCCCAATTCTAAAGTGAAAAAAAAACAACAGCGTTTTTCTTCGGTGTGTTGATTAGTATTTTTCAGAGTACAGTGTTATATGTATATGCGAGTACCCTTGATAAGTGAATATGCATCTGACTCTGTACTGTATATCTGTGGTTATTTTTAATATGCTAGTGTGCATTGCATAGAGATATATAGTTCTCATGAACAGATTGATTAGATTTTATTGCGATGGAGCTCTCCTCAGAAATCAGGGGCTCACGATCAGGGCGAGGGTCTCTGGTGTGGATCGGGGGGCTGATTCACCGTTCAGAGTGAATGAAGAAACAGCTGCTTGGGTTTGTGATGATTTCATGCTGCTTTTCTGAGACTCTGTGGAGATCAGCGATCCAGTTCAAGTGTCCTGTCGTTTCAGTACGAGGACAGGTGGAGAGGGTTCGATCCGAGACACGAGGCGGACTCCATGAAGGAGGACAAGGGTATGTCCGGGGTCCGAATTTCGGATGGGGTGGGGGGTTTGGGTCCTCAATCAGGATGCCTAAAGTCATGGGGGGGGGGGGAGGGGGGGGTCAAGTCAAAAGTTTGGAAACTTAAGTTTGGCCATGCTGCTTATTTGAATGCAGTTGTTTGATCACTGTAACTGTTTTTAACATTAAACTAAGAAAAAAAAAAAACTACCTCACAGCCACTGCACTTTCCCTTTCCAATGCATGACATTATTATTATTATTATTATTATTATTATTATTATTATTATTATTATTATTAGTCATTTAGCAGATGTATTTATCCAAAGTGACTTACAGAGACTAGGGGGTGAATTATCCATCATCAACATTATTATTATTATTGTTCTAGGAGCAATTATAAATTACAATAAAATCAGCACAAGATCACATTTGGATAAAGAGTCTTTTAAATGACTCATTAATAATAATAATAATAATAATAATAATAATAATAATAATAATAATGACTCGTTAATAATGCTGCTGTTGTGCTCTGTTTCGTCAGATCTCGATTCCCAGGTATCTTCAGAAGGTCTCGACACGATCCTCAAGCCCAAGATGAAATCCTTCTTCAAGAGCGTCTCTGTGATGAAGATCGTGGGTCCTGATGGGGTAGGGTCAGAGTACGCAAAGACGACGTCAAACATGAACACACGCTTCCTGTACCAATAATAATAATAATAATAATCATAATAATAATAATCATAATAATAATAATAATAATAATAATAATCATGTTTTCTGTATTTTTTTTATTGTTATTATGGTTCGTTAATTGTGGTGAACATCGATGAAGGCACTGGAGCCCAAACGCTGGTCTGCTTGACTCGGTCTCTTCTAGTTTCAATAATAACACTGATGAAGGCACTGGAGCCCAAACGCTGGTCTGCTTGACTCGGTCTCTTCTAGTTTCAATAATAACACTGATGAAGGCACTGGAGCCCAAACGCTGGTCTGCTTGACTCGGTCTCTTCTAGTTTCAATAATAACACTGATGAAGGCACTGGAGCCCAAACGCTGGTCTGCTTGACTCGGTCTCTTCTAGTTTCAATAATAACACTGATGAAGGCACTGGAGCCCACACGCTGGTCTGCTTGCCTCAGTGTCACGGTTTTCTCTGTCCTTGTTTGCAGGCGGTGGAGGAGAGGCGCACAGTGAGAGACAGCCAGGGGAACGAAGAGACCACAGTGACTCGGACCCGGACAGACCAGCGAGACGGAGAGCGAGAGGGTCTGTACAGGCTGCAATCGTTTTTGTTTTGTTTTTCTCGTTTTCAGTTTCAGTTTTTAAGAAGTTTTATTTGTCCTGTTTTCTTCTCTTCTGGTGTTTTTGTGTTTTTTATTCATTTCTGTTTTATCGTTCTCTTCCCAGGTGCCTCGGCGCAGTTCACGGACACGCTGCCAGACTCCTGCCTGCAAGACGATTTCTCCGTCTTTTCAAAAATTTTCAGAGGATTTTTCACCGGCCGATGAGCAAATAGGGCCAAAGCGACTTTTGCTTACTTGTACAGCAGGTGCAGGAAAAACTCAAGTGGTGTTTTGAATGTAGAAGAAACAAAAGGAAGAATTCAATACAGAAAGATAGAGTCCAGGGACGGGAATCAGACTCCCGCTGCACAGCACTGTGATCCAGTCCTGGTTTCACTGTGAGTTTAATAATCACACACACCTGAGCTTGTTAGCTAGACACACTGGGGCTGATCAAGCTGGTAGTAAAACCTGGCACGGATCACACTGCTGTGCGATAGGAGTTTCCAGTCTTGCTGTTTACTGGATAGCAGGACTGCATTGCAGTTTGACTGTATACAGTGTTTATTATTATTAGCCCTCGATATGGATTTGAAATGTTTATTTGTTTATTTTCCACAGCCTGCAGTGTAACGTCTTGAAACCACCCCTGTATTCAGCAAGAGGGCGGTCAGCGGCCGTGTCAAATGCATCAACCCTTATGATAAAACCATCTCTCCAAAAAGACCAGCATTCTGTGTCTTTATAATTTAGATCAATTAAAATTTACACACAGATCTACAGCCTACCTCTGTACAGCGCTCTGTGTGTGTGTGTGTGTATATATATTTAATCAGTATATTAGAATCCCAGTTAGGAAGTGTATTTCATACATGCTTATAGAAGAAAACTAACAAACTCAATCCAGTCAAAGTTGTATAAAAAGCTGAAAATAAATAAAGAAATGAATCTGTGAAGTGGTGTTGATTTTTCTAAGCTCTCTTCTCCACCAGCGTGGTTTCAAACTCCCCAGTGTTTTTCTTTTTTGTTGATTTCTTTGCTATAGGGCTGCAACAGCAGTCTGTTATCGTCATTATTACTATAGGTCTGAAAAATGATCCTCCGTCGTTTTCATGAAGAGCTGCGTTTGTGTGTCAGTCATCCGGAGCGAGAGAGGGCGCACGCGCTTATAAAGGACAACTATTAGTACCTAGAACTTCACCCCGATTATGTGCTGGTCTTGTAGTTATTGGGGTTAAAGTGTATTAGTTATCTCTCCCCGCTCCATGATACCAGACCTCTATTCAAACGAGTTTCAAAAAGCAAACAATTACATTGTCTTTGCTGCATATATTATATATATTAGATTGATTAATAATTACATGTAAAACTTTGATATTTAAATGGTCCCTATTATGAAACTCAAAGACAAACTCAAACTGAAAAACAGGCTTCTGAGAGAATGCTTAGCGGAGTTTTTGGGAACATTTGTGCTCATGGTAAGTATATTAACGCTAATATCATTAATATATGAATTAATAATAATAATAATAATAATAATAATTTATGAATTGGCAGATACAGGTCATATTTTAACTGGCACGGAGGCGGCTGTTCGCTGCACAAAACAAATCTTAAGAAAGCTACCGATTTTCCTGAGATATACAATAAATAAACATTTTTAGCGCGTCTGCCCTGATGTGCTTTACAATGCTTCCCTATGCTTTACCAGACCTCTCTGTGCTTTACAATGCTTCCCTATGCTTTACCAGACCTCTCTGTGCTTTACAATGCTTCCCTATGCTTTACCACACCTCTCTGTGCTTTACAATGCTTCCCTATGCTTTACCAGACCTCTCTGTGCTTTACAATGCTTCCCTATGCTTTACCAGACCTCTCTGTGCTTTACAATGCTTCCCTATGCTTTACCAGACCTCTCTGTGCTTTACAATGCTTCCCTATGCTTTACCAGACCTCTCTGTGCTTTACAATGCTTCCCTATGCTTTACCATCCCTCTCTGTGCTTTACAATGCTTCCCTATGCTTTACCAGACCTCTCTGTGCTTTACAATGCTTCCCTATGCTTTACCAGACCTCTCTGTGCTTTACAATGCTTCCCTATGCTTTACCAGACCTCTCTGTGCTATAATGTCTGTTTTCCCTTCAGTTGTTTGGTTGTGCGGCAGCAGCGCAGGTCAAGACCACCAACGAGGTGAAGGGTCAGTACCTCTCCGTCAACCTGGCGTTCGCTGTGGGCGTCGTCTCCGCCGTCTACATCTCCCGAGGAGTCTCCGGTACCCTTTGATTTCTTTATTTTAAACCGTCTTCGTTTTGTGTTAAGTGAGTGAGCGGCTCCGAGTAGCTCAGTGAAAGAACGCTCTTCACCAGACCCTTCACTGAACTGATCGTTTGCTTAATTAGACCTTTTTAATTGTTCTCAGCTCCTAAAAACACTGCGGATTTCAAGTTACTTATAAAATGTCACGGTTGACTTGAAATCAGCTGTTTAAGAGCTGAAAACAAGTTAAAAAAAGGTCTAATTAAGCAATGTATCAGTGAAGGGTCTAGTTCAGTGATTGAGAGCTCAATTAGAATTAAAACCAGCAGACACACACAGGGGGCTCCCCCCAGGACCGGGGATGGGAAGCCTTGACTGACTGTGAGTTCTGCTGCGTTTTTAAAACACGTGGCTTACAATGAGACGCAGCGTTCTGACCCCCCCCCCCACCCAGTGTCTCTCTGTCTTTCTGTACCCCTTCTCTCCAGGAGCGCACCTGAACCCTGCCGTCTCTCTCAGCTTCTGTGTGCTGGGGAGGTTCCAGTGGAAACGGTTGCCTTTTTACACCCTCTTCCAAATCATGGGGGCCTTCGCGGCGTCCGGAACGGTCTTCATTCAATACTACGGTGAGTGAAGAGAATGAAAGAGAAAGGGGGCTCCCTCCAGCCCAGGGCAGGCTTGAGGCACGGAGACTGAACTGCTCCCTCCCTCCCTCCCTCACCCCCCTAAGAGAAAGGGTGCTCCCTCCAGTCCAGGGCAGGCTTAAGGCACGGAGACTGAACGCTCCCTTCCTCCCTCCCTCACCCCCCTAAGAGAAAGGGTGCTCCCTCCAGTCCAGGGCAGGCTTGAGGCACGGAGACTGAACTGCTCCCTCCCTCACCCCCCTAAGAGAAAGGGTGCTCCCTCCAGTCCAGGGCAGGCTTGAGGCACGGAGACTGAACTGCTCCCTCCTGGTGACTGATTGAGCTGCTCTTCCTGTCTCTGTTCTCTGCACACAGACGCCATCATGCAGTACAGCGGGGGCAACCTCACAGTCACTGGGCCCTTAGAGACGGCCTCTATCTTCGCTACCTACCCCAGTGAATATCTCTCGTTTTCAAATGCGTTCGTGGACCAGGTAAATGATCCACTGCAGTGTCTGCTGGGGGCCACAGTGTTGCAGGGGGGAACGGATTCATGGTTACACTCTGGTGTACCAGCAGACCCACATTTCTGCTAGTGCCTTCATCAGTGTTATTGTGCTCTATAATGCTTCCCTATGCTTTACCAGACCTCTCTGTGCTCTATAATGCTTCCCTATGCTTTACCAGACCTCTCTGTGCTTTACAATGCTTCCCTATGCTTTACCAGACCTCTCTGTGCTTTACAATGCTACCCTATGCTTTACCAGACCTCTCTGTGCTTTACAATGCTTCCCTATGCTTTACCAGACCTCTCTGTGCTTTACAATGCTTCCCTATGCTTTACCAGACCTCTCTGTGCTTTACAATGCTTCCCTATGCTTTACCATACCTCTCAGTGCTTTACCATGCTTTCACTGTGCTTTATTACACTTTGCTGTGCTTTTTCCTGGGGGGGTGTGGCTGTATAAGAGCCTCTCCAGCCTCCTGCAGTGTCTCTCTCCTCCCTCCCTCTCCCTCTCCCTCCTCCTCCCTCTCCCTCACCCCTCTCCCAGGTGATCGGCACAGCCGCCCTGCTCCTGTGCATCCTCCCCCTGGATGATTCCCGGAACAGCCCGGCTCCCGAGGGTCTGCAGCCCCTGCTGGTCGGCTTCGTGGTCCTGGGGATTGGCATGGCCATGAGCTCCAACTGCGGGGGGGCCATCAACCCCGCCAGGGACCTGGGGCCCCGCCTGTTCACCCTGGCAGCGGGCTGGGGCCCCGAAGTCTTCACGTAGGTGCCCCTCTGTGCAGCGCAGAGCCGCCGCAGGGCCGCAGCCTGTCTATACAGCCGCTGAAGAATGAGAGAGCCGCGCGGCCTCACAGGTGTGGCTTTCTGAATCTCTCTCTCTCTCTCTCTTTCTCTCTCTCCTTGCCCTCTCTCTCTCTCTCTCTCTCTCTCTCTCTCTCTCTCTTTCTCTCTCTCCTTGCCCTCTCTCTCTCTCTCTCTCTCTCTCTCTCTCTCTCTCTCTCTCTCTCTCTCTCTCTCTCTCTCTCCCTCCCGCAGGGCGTTTGAGAACTGGTGGTGGATTCCCGTTGTGGCCCCTCTGATCGGTGGAGTGACGGGGGCTTCACTGTATCAGCTTTTCATTGAGTTTCATCACGAGGACCCGGAGACAGACCAGCCCGAGGCGAAGACGCGAGAGAACGGGGCGTCCCAAACCAGCAAGTTTTGAAAAAACGTTTTTGCTTTTTATTTTACGCTGATGAAGGCACTGGAGCCCAAACGCTGGTCTGCTTGACTCGGTCTCTTCTAGTTTCAATAATAACACTGATGAAGGCACTGGAGCCCAAACGCTGGTCTGCTTGACTTGGTCTCTTCTAGTTTCAATAATAACACTGATGAAGGCACTGGAGCCCAAACGCTGGTCTGCTTGACTCGGTCTCTTCTAGTTTCAATAATAACACTGATGAAGGCACTAGAGCCCAAACGCTGGTCTGCTTGACTTGGTCTCTTCTAGTTTCAACAGTAACACTGATGAAGGCACTGGAGCCCAAACGCTGGTCTGCTTGACTCGGTCTCTTCTAGTTTCAATAATAACACTGATGAAGGCACTGGAGCCCAAACGCTGGTCTGCTTGACTCGGTCTCTTCTAGTTTCAATAACACTGAAGAAGGCTCTAGAGCCCAAACGCTGGTCTGCTTGACTCAGTCTCTTCTAGTTTCAATAATAACACTGATGAAGGCACTGGAGCCCAAACGCTGGTCTGCTTGACTCAGTCTCTTCTAGTTTCAATAATAACACTGATGAAGGCACTGGAGCCCAAACGCTGGTCTGCTTGACTCGGTCTCTTCTAGTTTCAATAATAACACTGATGAAGGCACTGGAGCCCAAACGCTGGTCTGCTTGACTCGGTCTCTTCTAGTTTCAATAATAACACTGATGAAGGCACTGGAGCCCAAACGCTGGTCTGCTTGACTCGGTCTCTTCTAGTTTCATCTCAATAATAACACTGATGAAGGCACTGGAGCCCAAACGCTGGTCTGCTTGACTCGGTCTCTTCTAGTTTCATCTCAATAATAACACTGATGAAGGCACTGGAGCCCAAACGCTGGTCTGCTTGACTCGGTCTCTTCTAGTTTCAATAATAACACTGATGAAGGCACTGGAGCCCAAACGCTGGTCTGCTTGACTCGGTCTCTTCTAGTTTCATCTCAATAATAACACCTGTGCTTTTATCCTTTCCCCTTAAATTTGGACATCGCAGAAATGACGACACCTCAGTTAATAGCTTCTAGGAAACAAACACTCCCTTTCAAGGACATACATTTGCAGTAGAATTGTATACAATTGTATTTTTTGTATGTATATATATTGATATATTACAAAGAGGGTATTATCTTAGTAAACTGGGTGTGCTTTACCTCCCCCGTGCCTGGAAAATGTTAAAATGTAAAACACCAAAAATAATTTTAAAACAAAGACATGTACTGCGTTGATACTTGGAAAGAAATAAAAGGAAAATAAAAAAATCTGTCGTCGCTTGTTTTTCTTTCTCTTTTTCTTGAGTTGTTATCAATTAACCTTTGAAACTGTATTGTAATATTTATGGGGGGTGAGAGTTAAAGTCTGTGTCTTATCTTTGTGAGAACAAATGCAGAACTCTCTCCGTCACACACGCACATACGTGTGGCGAAGCGAGTGACCTTCCCTCCCTCCCTCTCCCTGCTCGCTCCTTGAGGATCGCTCAGATTGAAGAAATGGACAAAGTGAAGGAGCTGCTGAGAGTGAGGAACGCTCTGGTGAGGGAATGCTTCGCAGAATTCCTGGGCATTTACATCCTGATCGTGAGTACTGCGTCGCTTCCCATCTCTGATCCGATATCGGAGTATGCTTACAGGACAGGGGAGCGGGGTACAGCACAGGGGAGCAGGGTACAGCACAGGGGAGCAGGGTACAGCACAGGGGAGCAGGGTACAGCACAGGGGAGCAGGGTTACAGGACAGGGGAGCAGGGTTACAGGACAGGGGAGCGGGGTTACAGGACAGGGGAGCAGGGTTACAGGACAGGGGAGCAGGGTACAGCACAGGGGAGCAGGGTTACAGGACAGGGGAGCAGGGTTACAGGACAGGGGAGCGGGGTTACAGCACAGGGGAGCAGGGTTACAGGACAGGGGAGCAGGGTTATAGGACAGGGGAGCGGGGTTATAGGACAGGGGAGCAGGGTTATAGGACAGGGGAGCGGGGTACAGCACAGTGAGAGCAGGGTTACAGAACAGGGGAGCAGGGTTACAGAACAGGGGAGCAGAGTACAACAGAGAGAGCAGGGTACAGCGCAGGGGAGCAGGGTACAGCACAGAGAGAGCAGGGTTACAGGACAGGGGAGCAGGGTACAGCACAGAGAGAGCAGGGTTACAGCACAGGGGAGCAGGGTACAGCACAGTGAGAGCAGGGTACAGCACAGAGAGAGCAGGGTTACAGCGCAGGGGAGCAGGGTACAGCACAGGGGAGCAGGGTTACAGGACAGGGGAGCAGGGTACAGCACAGGGGAGCAGGGTTACAGGACAGGGGAGCAGGGTTACAGCACAGGGGAGCAGGGTACAGCACAGAGAGCAGGGTACAGCACAGAGAGAGCAGGGTTACAGCGCAGGGGAGCAGGGTACAGGACAGGGGAGCAGGGTTACAGGACAGGGGAGCAGGGTTATAGGACAGGGGAGCGGGGTACAGCACAGTGAGAGCAGGGTTACAGAACAGGGGAGCAGAGTACAGCACAGGGGAGCAGAGTACAGCACAGAGAGCAGGGTACAGCACAGAGAGAGCAGGGTACAGCACAGGGGAGCAGGGTACAGCACAGGGGAGCAGGGCTTTTCGTAGGGCATGTACATTGTTATTTAGCCTTTATGGTGGAGGGGGGGGGGGGGTGCTCGATAGCATCACAAATAGAAAAGCGATCAACCTTTGACCTGCATGGATAAGACACTCAATAACACTAAATGTTTACGAGGTGCGATAAGGCATCAATGAGGCTGATAGTTCGGATTGAGACGTGCGTCTCTGTGTGGTTTCAATTTCAAAAGCATGACCAGGGTGTTGTCAGGTTTATTGCATTTTGATACAGATTCCAGAGAGAGAGATTATTCGAGACCAGAACGCAGGGTCCCTGAAGGCTAATCCACCGGCCTCTCATTCCTGCCTTTACCTTCCTCTGGAGACCTGGGTTCAAATCTGGGAAGAACAGGGGGCACACACACACAGACAAACACACAGACATACATACACACACAGACAGACACACACACACACAGACAGACACACAGACAGACATACACACATACACACACAGACAGACACACATACACACAGACAGACACACAGACACACACACAGACACACACACAGACAGACAGACACACAGACAGACATACATACACACACAGACAGACATACATACACACAGACAGACACAGACACACAGACACACATACACACAGACAGACACACACACACACAGACACACATACACACAGACAGACAGACATACATACATACACAGACAGACACAGACACACACACAAACACAGACACACACACACAAACACAGACACACACACACAGACACAGACAAACATACACACAGACAGACAGACACACACACAAACACAGACACACACAGACACACACACAAACACAGACACACACAGACACACACAGACAGACAGACAGACACACACACAGACAAACAGACAGACAGACACACAGACAGACAGACAAACAGACAGACAGACACACAGACAGACACACACACACACACACACAGACACACAGGAATTCCCTAGCACGCTTTCATGCGTGGATGATCACTTCTCACACCCCCCCTGGTGGGCGGGTTTGAATGCATGCGCCTCACACACACATCAGCAGCATTTGCTGCCAAAGCCACGGGTAATAAATCCGGGTAATTAATTAAACCCACACGACTGAACAGGGGGCCGAATTCAAAATGAATGACGTCAGAACTCGAAGGACGCGCAGAAGATACTCAGGTGTGATTCAGGGTGGGAATCCATTCAGGAATGTGGGGTCATTGTTTTTAAATGATACCTGTTGTTTTGTTGTTGTTGGTGCAGATTTTCGGGTGCGGCGGCGTGGCGCAGGTCACGACGAGCAGTCTCACCAGAGGAGAGTATCTCTCCATCAACCTGGCTTTTGCATTCGGGGTGACGTTTGGCGTGCACGTCTCCCGCGGCGTTTCAGGTAGGGATCCCCTTAACACCAATAACCGGTACCACTTTCCATTAAGCGCGTCTAATTACTGCGCACAGGCACAGCCGCGTTACTTCAGGAAACACATGCGCCCTTAAACACAGTTCCAATGGCGTGCTACCTGTGTGCATAGTTACAATGTGCTTAAAACGGAATAGCATTGGAAGTGCGTGAAGTACGAGTGTTATTATTATTATTAGTTTATTTAGCAGACGTATTTAGTTACATTTAAAGACGCAACATCATGCATTATACGAATAAACTTTCCTTGGAGTGAATTTTCTGATCCATTACAATGTTAACAGCGTGTGTTCTCCTCCCCTGTGTGTCTCTGCTGCAGGAGCCCACCTCAACCCTGCGGTTTCCCTGGCCATGTGCTTGCTGGGCCGCCTGCCCTGGAGGAAGCTGCCGGTCTACGCGCTCTTTCAGCTGCTCGGGGCGTTCGTTGCTGCCGCCACGGTGTACGCGCAGTACCGCGGTGAGAAAACGTCACGTACTGAGATATATATATATATATATCTCAATCATAAGGTTCGAGGGGATGCAAAACTATGGGCCGGAGCTGGAGGTGTCCATTCCCTGCTTGAATGGTTCGTTGTCTGTGGATAATTCAGACTATTCCAGGTGAATTTGAGCTGCTCTTCCTGTCTCTGTTCTCTGCACACAGACGCCATCATGCAGTACAGCGGGGGCAACCTCACAGTCACGGGGCCCTTAGAGACGGCCTCTATCTTCGCTACCTACCCTGCACCCCATCTGTCCATTTCCAATGGATTTGTGGATCAGGTACAAGGAACCTAGTCTATAGCCTTAACTACTGTGCTGTGCTTTTAAGGGGGGAGGGGGACCAAAGCAGTAAACTCAGTAACCACACTCCTCTTTCCTCTCTCTATCCCCTCTCCTCCCCTCTCCTTGCTCTCCTCTCCTCCCCTCTCTCTGTCCTCTCTCCTTTCTCTCCTCTCTCTCCCCCTCTCTCCCCTCTCCCCTCTCTCTCCCCTCTCTCTCCACTCTCCCCTCTCCTCTCTCTCTCCCCTCTCCCCTCTCCTCTCTCTCAGGTGATTGGCACAGCCGCTCTGCTTGTGTGTGTTCTGGCGCTGGGTGACTCTCAGAACAGTCCCGCTCCGAAGGGGCTGGAGCCGGTTCTGGTGGGGATGTCGGTGCTGGTGATCGGACTGGCCATGGGCTCCAACTGCGGGTACGCCATTAACCCCGCCCGCGACCTGGGACCCCGACTCTTCACCTGCGTGGGGGGCTGGGGTGTGGAGGTGTTTAGGTGAGTGTGTACCGGCAGGGTGCAATCCCCTCCTTTTCCACCAGGGGGTGCCAGATTCTACTTAAAACGTTTAGACAAGGATCAGGGATGGGAATAAGACTCCTATTGCACAGCAGCTTCACCCATTCCAGCTTTTAATACCAGCTAGCCAGTGTGCATAGGTAACAAGCTCAGGTGCGTCTTAATATTATACTCCTAGTGAAAACCAGGAATGGATCACGCCGCTGTGCAACGGGAGTCCTAGTCCCACCCATGTAATGCTGTTACTCTTCTCTCTGGCAGTGCTGGGAGACACTGGTGGTGGGTTCCCTTGCTCGGTCCCATGGTGGGCTCTTTGGTCGGGACCGCCGTGTATTGGCTTCTTATCGAACTGCACCACCCAGCCCAGGAGGGGGCGCTAGAGGACTGCCAGACCGTGAAAAACAAATACGCCATCGAACTGGAGGAGAGGGCTTCTAAACCCGGAGGGGGGGGACCAAGGACGGAGAGCACGAGGGAGGGGGAGGGGGAGGGGGAGGAGTGCACCGTCAAGCGGCTGTAGAGCCCCAGAAACTCTCTTAAAGAGGGGCGGATGCGAAATCATTTCAGAAACGGTTGCAGTGGGGCTTGCGTTAGCTGCGTCGAACGCGTTTGAAAAGACGTTCCAGCAAACGCAGCGTGTTTTCATTTTCAGACACCCCGGCAGCTCCCTGGCGTTGCTGCTTTGTGTTTGAACCTTTAGCAGCATTATCAGCATGATCCGTGCAATAAAACAGAAGCTTTTAATATCGTTGTGTTTGTGTGGCTCTTGTTTTTTTTTTTTAAAAGGAAGTAGAGGGGAAGCATATCAGCGATACACAGCCTTCACATGGCTGCACTGTGCAACGCTCATATGCTTCCCCACCTCACACCTCCACAATCAACCTCAGGGAGTCTTTCCAGAAGCAATTTTGCCTAGACTACCAGCTAGTAAGCAGTGGGGAATGATGAAGAATATAATACAGATATTAAACTGACAACAAATGAAATAGTAAGCCAAAGCATTTGTTAATGAGTGTGCTAGGGACCCATGCAAAATCCTCTGTGTGTCAGTTTGGATGCATTTATAATGAAGCAGCCCCCTTCTCAAAGTTTACTGCTTTGGTCTCCCCCCCTGGTAAACGCACAGCACAGTGCAGTAAAGCACAGAGAAGAGAAAGAACCGCAATCAATTCTGTTTATTTTTTATTACCTGTAATTCAACGTTCTACCACCAGATGGGGCGCCTGGGCGTCGGTTCTGTACAGTAAGGTTACCTGGCGTGTTTAATTGGACTTTCACGGCCGAAACATCCTAAATACTTTTGCATGCGCGTCGCGCTTTGTGCGCACTTATGCACTTTAAACTTTGTTTTGGTTCATTTTAATATTCTAGTGTGCTTTGCCTTTAAATATGTTTATATGAGCAGCAGTGTGGAGTAGTGGTCAGGGCTCTGGACTCTTGACCGGAGGGTCGTGGGTTCAATCCCAGGTGAGGGACACTGCTGCTTATCCTTGAGCAAGGTACTTTAGCTAGATTGCTCCAGTAAAAACCCAACTGTATGAACGGGGAATTGTATGTAAAAATAATGTGATATCTTGTAACAATTGTAAGTTGCCCTGGAGAGAGAGAGAGAGAGAGAGAGATATATATATATATATATATATTTGAATGGGTGAAACTGCTATGCATCAGGAGCTAACTTTACCTACATTGCTCCAGTAAAAAAAAAAACTGTATAAATGGGTAATTGTGTGTAAAAATTAAATAAATAATGTAATTGTACTTGAGAATAATGTGATGTCTTGTACAATTGTAAATCGCCCTGGATAAGGGTGTCTGCTAAGAAATATACATATCGAAACGTTGGGCAGCTGGCTCTTTGAGCTAAAATATATATATATATATGTGTGTGTGTGTGTTTGAAAGATGTAATAACTGCAGTGTACGATGAAGAAAAAAAATGGAACTTAAAAATGAAGGTTTTAATTTCTATAAAAAAGTTTTTTTGGGGAAAAAAAAGTGCTCTAGAAATCACACGTGTGTTTTTTTTTTTTTGGTTTTCCCGCCCGATGACGTCACATGGACGGTTGCCGTGGAGCTCGAGCGAAGCAAAAAAAGAGAGCCGGGCTTCTGAGCGCGCAGCAGATGAACAGCGACCTCTGACTGTGCGGAGCCGAGCCCCGTCCGTCTCTCTGTGTGGATTATATGATATATCCTGTGCTGGGCTTTTACGAAAACCACGGCGAAGGGCTGGATAGAGACACCGTGGCTACTGGAAAAAAAAATAATAATAATCTGGAAATGGGCTTGTTATAGTAGAAAACAGAGCGTCTTTACACCGGCATTCAACACCGACGCGGCCTTAAACAGGAGACGATGTCGACCGGCACGAGCCGTGATAGAAAAAGAAGCCGTTTACTTTCAAATAAAAAATAAAAAATAAAAAGGTAACGGACTTTCCATTCTTTAATTTCCTTTGAACGACTAGAACAGCGAATTCCTAATTTGTGTGTGTCTATTTATTATTACATAAGGTGAGACAGTGGATGAAGCTGTGACTAGTTTATATGTATATATATATATATATAGTCTACTTTTTCAAATGTTAATACATGATTGTAGTGGGACGGAGAAAATGGTTTCTGGGGGGTTTATTTAAAAAGACTGACAGTACTTTAAAATGTTATTGGTATTATTTTCTTTAATATGGTATTTTAAAAACATTTGGCTAAATGTTTTTTTTTTCTCCATATTTATTTTATTTATTTATTTGAGAATATTATTATTATTATTATTATTATTATTATTATTATTATTATTATTACGTCCTTCTGTGAAAAAAACATATTGACACGTCTGTTGTCTAAACTGATGACACTAAACATTTCTTGTCGGTATCTCTTTCTGCAAAAGAGTAGTTAAAAAATGACTTTGCTTTATAATTGTTTTATATATAACATTATTAGAAGCGTGTTGCAATGTATTTTTTTAAAAGTAGTACATCATAGTTAAACTGTTTTAATCCACGAAGTGGAGTTTTGAGAAACTATTTTAAGGTAACTGTGTTTTTATTACGAGCTGTTCTGAACTGTCTGCGACACCAGAACGAAAAAAAAAAATAAATTAAGTTCACGACATTCTTTCATTCTTTTAACTGCATGATTTATTTGTCCTTGTGGGGAAAATTGGTGAAATAATAAAGAAGTCCGTCATCTAAGGAATGTAATCCAGTAATATAAACCTTTGCCAAGAATGAAAAAAAAAGTTGGCGGCATTAAAAAGCTAAAATAAGATCTACCGGTAATTCTGCTGAAAAGTATATTGTATTTTCATTACAGTATTTCACAATAGTGAGTGTGTGTGTGTGTGTGTGTGTGTGTATATATATATATATATATATATATATATATATATACACACCTAATAAACTGAGTGACAAATGTTTCTACTAGAAGTCACAAGGTAGAATAAACTCGGTGACTCGTTTTTGACAAGCAGTCAAAAGATTTCTATTTCAAAACGTTCGCTATTGAATTTATTAAGATTCTTTTAGCATGTCCAGAGATTTGACTTTCTGAAGCACTATGGAGTTCTCATTGAAGGAAACTGCTCTCTCTCTCACTCTCTCTCACTCTCACTCTCTCACTCACTCTCACTCTCTCACTCTAACTCTCTAACTCTCACTCTCACTCTCTCACTCTAACTCTCACTCACTCTCTCACACTCACTCTCTCTCTCACTCTCACTCACTCTCTCTCAAATTCAAAGTTGCTTTATCGACATGACAACATTGGCGGTATTGCTAAAGCAGTTCCAAAGTACAATATAAACATTTGGCACGTCATTAAAAGTTAATACATGAAAGGGAATAATGAAATAAAGAGGTAGGCATGTATAATTGAACACTGAACACTGCTAGATAAAACAAACTACCCTGTCCCCTGTGCAGAGAGCTCACTGTATGTCTCAGGCTGTGACAGGCACAGACGTACTGGGCTGCCAGTGGGGCTATGTGTGTCCCTCGCCCAGTAAGACTCTTTCTCTCTCTCTCGCTCTCTCTCTCTCTGCTGCATCACTAAGGACAGTGAGGCTTGAGCAGGAATTTGCATTCTGTCATTCCCTGAGGAGGGATTCTGTTGCACAGCTCTGCTCACGGAGACTGCAGTCACAGATAGCAGTTATCTGGGACGCCTTTTAATAAACGCTTATAAAGGCTTGCAAGACGCAAAATCGTGTTAACATCTCTCTCTCTCTCTCTCTCTCCCTCTCTCTCTGTCTCTGTCTCTTTCTCCCTCTCTCTGTCTCTCTCTCTCCCTCTCTGTCTCTGTCTCTCTTTCTCTCTGTCTCTTTCTCTCTCTCTCTCTCTGTCTCTCCTCAAACTGAAGGGAACACAAAGTCACTACTTTGTGGCTTAGAACTTGGTTTCAGGAGGCTGTAGGTTTCAGTTATGGAATCGTAATGCCTCCCCCCCAGGTTTCCCTCAGCTTCAGGGAGAGAGGGAGGGGGGTGTATTGTGCAGCTCTAGTGTTTGATTCGCACCTGTTCAGTTTCTGCCCTGGAGAGAATGGAAACAGCTTGTGGTTCCGTTACTTTTGAGGTGGAAACTTTTTTTTTTTTTGCATTCATTTCTGTTCCTGTAATCTCACACACAGTTAGATGGACAACACGTTCCCCACATCTGTCTGCGGTATGTAGCGCGCACACGCTTCAGTCTGAAACGAGGCTGTCGTCTGACTGGTTAATGAATTAACATCCCCCGGGGGGCGTTTTGTGCAATACAGAGACACCTGTATTGAAGCAGGTAGTCCGAACAAAAGTAACTGGAGAGTTAGTTTCCTTAGATGGAGCTCCGCATGCTGCTGTAAGTGACAGGAATGCGTGATCTGTCGTTGAATTTCAATGAATGAATGCATATAACTATCTGTCAGTCTCTATCTCTATCTGTCATTTAGCAGTATTGCATATGACAAAGCTATAACATGCTAGATCTCTCAAAGATACATACATAGACTGGTAGTGAAAATACAAGGTGAGTGGTCTTTCTTTATTTTTTTTTTCTTTCTGAAGTGACCCTTCCTCCTGTTTCTCTCCCCTCCTCCTCCAGGCATTCCCATGGGCCTCAGGACAGTGAGACAGTGGGATGGAGCTGAGAGCGGAGAAGAGACTTCCAGGTGAGTGAGCGAGTGTGTGTCTGTCAGGGAGTGTGAGAGTGTGTGTGTGTCAGGGAGTGAGTGTGTGTGTGTGTCAGGGACTGAGTGTGTGTGTGTGTGTGTGTGTCTGTCAGGGAGTGTGTGTGTGTGTGTGTGTCAGGGAGTGAGTGTGTGTGTGTGTGTGTTTGGATGTATTTTAACTACATCAGTAATTTCATTCTTTCTTTCTCTGGTCAGGTTGGCCCAGGCAGACCCAAGGCACTTCAAAGGGGGGCCCAGCTGGAAAGATTTTAAGAGCTGCTGATTTCAGTGGACTTACAGGTAACCAGCACTCATTCATTTACTCCTGCTCCTGATCATTTCAATATTAATAATAATAGACTTCATTGAGGGGAGCTCTGAACCCCAGGACTGGGTGCAGCAGCAGCAGCAGCAGCAGCAGGGCTAGTGTGAGTTTGTAACCCTGCTCAAACTCCTGGCTCCTGATCATTTCAATATTAATAATAATAGACTTCATTGAGGGGAGCTCTGAACCCCAGGACTGGGTGCAGCAGCAGCAGCAGCAGGGCTAGTGTGAGTTTCTAAGTCTAAATGAAAACAGATACTGTCTCTTTAAGATCACTGTGTCCTTTTCGCAGCGGCGTGGTCTGTTTGGTTGGTAGGCAGCCTAGCGCGCATGCGTGACCACAGGTCGTTCTCCGCAGAGCCGCGCTCCGCTTGACAGAGCACGACGAGCACGACGAGCACGACGAGCACGTCGTGAAACCGCACGGCGTAGCGACGCCATGTTGTCTCCGCCGCGGCGGAGCCGGAATGGCGTCAGTTTCACGCTCGGACTTCTCCCCGTGCGCCCCGCCCACCCTGCCACGGGCGGACTGCCATTGGCTGGATAAAGAGCCAATCAATGGCTTGCCTGATGATGTAATGCCATGCAGTTGTTTTGTGTTTTTTTTTCGTCCTTACTCCTAAACTGCGTGGTTCTGTGTGTCGGTGAAGCAATGCAGAGTCACGTTAGCTTTAAATAAAAACAACTAGAGCGGATTGCAGCTAACATAACCTTTCCACGACTGCACGAAGAACTAATAATAATAATAATAATAATAATAATAATACACGGAAGCGACAATGCTGCAAAGCGGCACCGACGACGACGAGGAATGGAACAACGATTTATAATTATCACGGTGACAGATTAATAATAATAATAATAATAATAATAATAATACACATTCATCTACCTCGTCCGCTACCTGCCTTGCCCGTGCCAGCCAGGTTATGTTATCAATCAGATAATCTAGTTTCTAGTTTGAGCTGCAGCACTGTACGGTGCTGGCAGTATGTAGGTTATCAGTGTTATTATGATTATTATGATTATTATTCGCATTGTAGTACACGAGTCTATCTCTCTCTCTGTATATGAACGGCGTGCTCAGGTGACCTTCTGTCCGCCGGCTCTGCGGTAAAGCGCATTGAAAGCAGGTTGTTTTGCCGCTGCGACGTTATTCCTCCGGGCAGCGCGCTGAATAAGCATGACTATCCCGAAGGACATCCCGGAGAAGTGGCTGCCGATAGTGCTGCCCTTAAAAAGGAAGAAAGAGAAGGACCAAGCCAGCTCGGCACAAAGCGGCAGCGATGTTAACAGCCACAGCGGGGTTACAGGTATATGTATAGATAGATAGATAGATAGATAATGTAACATTGTGTTGTATTTTGCTGAGGTTTATTTCTCCAGCTGATGAGAGTACTGCAATTCGCTGTGTTATATATTAAAATGTCTATAAAATAAAAACGTGTATCATAAACGCCATCATAAGCCATCGTGACTTTTTTTTTTCGTTGTTGTTCATCCAGGAGTGAATATCCTTCACCATCCCGTACACTTCACATCTCTCCCCCCTTTCCTCCCTCTGTCTCTCCTACATGTTTTGTCATAACCCAGTATCACGTGTCATATCGATCATATAAAACACACACTGTATCAATTCATTATTTTCTCAATGTCATCCACAAGTCAGAAATCACCCCTTGCCCCCACCACCCATCAACGCTGAAATTACATTTAAAAAAAAAAAATGTTTTTTTTTTTTCTTGTGTGGAGCAGTGTGTGTGTGTGTGTGTGTGTGTTTACTGCACTGGGCGATAGTGTGGTGGGGGGAATAGATTTCTAAGGAGGAGGGCAAAGTGAGTGTGAAAACACTCTGTAAAGCTGGATATTGATCCCTGAGCTCGCTTTGTGTGTAAAACAATTTGAAATCTGGGCCGACCGCCGTCATTTTTAACATGTGCCTCTGGTGTGTTCCTTACAAGCATTGCCCAAGTCAGGTTTTTAACTTTTTTTTTTTTTTGTCAGTTGTAAGTTGTCAGTTTTTTTTTTGTTAAGTATGTAGAAAACTACAAAGTGTAATTCAATTTGTCAACGTAACATTATTTAGCGGGTTTACATTCGACTTCATGAGGCAGAATTAGTTTGTTCTTTATAGAGGGCGATGATGCAAAACCTTTGGCTGTAGCTGTACACACTCTTTCTTATTGTGCATCATACAAGTCGCCCATGAGGGCGATTGAACGCATCGTGATACATGATATTGTATCAGGATCTTTATATCCATGTTACTTATTGGTACATAATTATAATAATAATAAATCAGTCATTCAGCAGACGCTTTTATCCAAAGCGACTTACAGAGACTGGGGGGGGGGGTGAACTATGCATCAACAACAACTGCTGCTGCTGCTACTGCAGAGTCACTTCCAATAGGAGCTTGTTTGTTTGACGTCTCATCTGAAGGACGGAGCACAAGGAGGTTCAGTGACTTGCTCACTGAAGCCGGGGAATTGAACCTGGGAAAAATTGAACCTGGGAAAAATCCTCCTGGTAACCAGCCCCTTTCTTTAACCACTGCACCTCCTGAATTTAAAAGGCACACAAGCTGTAAAGTTCTAAATCCAGTTCCTGCGGTTGTGTCCCCTGTTGAAAGCTGTGCTGTCGGGTCAGCACCGGGGGCCTGCCTGCGTGCGTGTGTGTGCGTGTGTGTTTTCATGTCGGCGTGCAGAGAGGCGCAGAGTTCTCGGTAGGGAAGTGTTCGTGTTATTCTTGTGTTGGTGGTCGGAGCAGATGAGTCAGTTTGGAGACATTGCGGTCTGAGACTGAGTTTAACAGCCAAGAAGCTTTAGAGAGGAAGAAAGGGGGGAGGGGGTTGGGTGGGCTTGGAGGCTTTAGTCCTATTTTATCACTTTTTCAGTTGCGAAATCCACACTGCTGCTGCATGTTATAAACTCACACTAGCCCTGCTGCTGCACCCAGTCCTGGGGTTCAGAGCTCCCCTCAATGAAGTCTAATATTATTATTATTATTATTATTATTATTATTATTATTATCATTAGTGATATGATCAGGAGCCAGGAGTTTGAGCAGGGTTAGAAACTCACACTAGCCCTGCTGCTGCTGCTGCTGCTGCACCCAGTCCTGGGGTTCAGAGCTCCTCTCAATGAAGTCTATTATTATTAGTATTAGTATTAGTATTAGTAATAATAATAATAATAATAATATTGAAGTGAGTGGGAGCTTCTCCTCCAAATAGTAACCCTACTGAGCCCTTCTGTGATAATCAGTTCATAGCAATTATAGGCAGCAAGCAAGAAAGAAAGACTTTTCTTTTGTAGCTAACAAACCCCACACACTTCCTGAGGTGAAATGACCTTAAATGCGAAACCCTAACCTTGTGTAAGCAGGGCAGGCAAACTGAGATCAGTGTAGTGTGCTGTGAGACACCATGTCCTGGAGCAGATCCAGAAAGAGCAGCGCTCTTAAAAGAGACGGCTTTGATTTACGCTTGTTGTGGGTTTTGTTTTGTTCTGTTTTTTTTATACACCCAGCACGTTATATTCTTGTCTTTTTTTTTTCTCCCCTCCGATTTCTATAAGAATCCCATTTATTTGTTTTATTTATTTATATTGCACAATAAATAATTCCTTCCTGCTTTGCAATGGTTGTGTTTTACTGCAGTTTTTTTAATGCTAGCTCCCGATTTTCTCTTAAGCATCCCTCTATTTATTTGTTGTACGAGAGCCCTGGTTCCCTCCTGGCTTGCAGCTGCAGTGCTGTTTTGTGCCTGCGCTCAGGCACTCCGGCCGTGTGCAGGTGTTCCCCGGGCTTGGCTGCCACTCTGCTTCTAACCTTCTCTTGGGAATGGCTGGAAAGTCCTTTCTCACAGCAGTGTCAGCACAGCCCCCCTCCACACGGGGGGGTGTTGCATACGACACTAGAACAATCGCAGTCGTAAGGGATAGACTTCCTGAGTCTCTGGGTATTATTGCATTGTCTGTGTATCTCTATGTCCTGTCTGTCTATCTCTATGCCCTGTCTTTCTGCCTATCTAGCTATCTGTGTTTCTGTCTGTCTGTCTGTCTGTCTGTGACCATCTCTGTCTGTCTATCTGTATGCCTTGTCTTTCTGATTATCTGTCTGTCTGCCTGTCTATCTATCTGCTTGTCTGTGTCTGTCTATGTGTCTGCCTGTCTGTGTCCATCTCTGTCTGTCTGTCTATCTATCTATCTGTCTCTCCATCTCTGCCTGTGTTTCTCTCTGTCTCTCACACTCCACCTCTCTCCTCTGTCTATCAATATGTCTACCTATCTATCTGTCTCAGTCTAATATGCCCACAGTAATGGTAATGTGAATGCTGTAGCACTTTCTTGTGTCATGTGCACATTGATCTGTAATCTATCTAAGATTAGTGCTGCCGCCACAGTTCTGCTACATAAAGCCAGTCACTTACCACAATAAGTAAATGAATGAATGAATGAATGAATGGGCTACATCACAGAACTATATATATATATATATAGATATATATAACCTCAAGGCTTCCGCCTTGCTGTGATGCGCTGCTGAAGATAAATGCCAGTTTACTCAAGCCTGTAAATACATTCTCACACACGCAGAGATAACAGGGGGTCTCTTACCCTGATGTTTATTCTAATCTAAACTGCAACAGTAATTCTGGGGTGATCATGTAGAGATAGACTGATATTTAGAGAGAGACTGAGATGGAGGGAGAGATTTCGATAGATATATGGGTATCGATAAAGACTATCCTTGCACTATTGCACTACTAATATATCATCGTAGATATAACTTGCTGTTGTCCTGACTCGTTGCATCCATATTGTGTTTTAGTATTATTTGCACTTACTGTAAACTACACTGTATTCAGATATGAAGCTTGCATTGTAACCCTGTGCTGCCCTGTAACACCTGTGTGAGTCGCCTGGGATAAAGACGTCTGGCAAATAAATCAATAAATAATAATATGGATATAGATATGGTTTATCTTTTCAAAATGTCAGATAGAGATACATTCAGATAGTCATAGAGATAGATATCCAGTTCTTGTACATTGCCTGCAGTCTCATGGCTTTTAAATACAGCAGTACAAGGTGCTGTTATTTTTCTTTCCCCTCTGAAATCAATGATTTTGTGCTCCGTGCTGCAGTGAGCAGAAAACTGGATTCGGGAGGCATGATGTCATCGGCACCCAATTGGCATCCAGGATTCAGGGAAAAGGAAGGGGGGGGGGGGGGGGTAATCGCATTTTAAACAGAGAGGTAGAGATGGATAGAGAAGGTACAGTATCACTGTAGTGTGAGAAGTGAAGGGTGATGAAAGCACACACAGCAGTTTAACAAGCATACTGGAAATGCTGCTAATTGATCAAGTTACCTTTTTTTTTAATTAAAAGGCTGTTTTATTTCAGAAGTGTTGGGGGCAGTGGGTTGGGGTATTCACACCCCGCTGATTAGACCCCTGGCTTGCTCACTAAATATCTCGTTCAAATGAGTGAAAACGATTGGCTTAATTGTTGTTGTTGTTATTATTACATGTATTACTTTTTAACATAAAATTGTTACATAAATTGAAATGCATGAATAAAACTAAAAATGTATTCAAATTGGAGTTCACAAGCCTCTCATTCCTGCCGTATACCTTCCTCTGGAGGCCTGGGTTCAAATCCAGCTTTTCAGGGTCGCTAGTAAAATCTGTTTGATCAGTGGTCTCAACCGGGCCTTCTCTCTCCCTCTCTCTCCCTCTCTGTTATCGCTTATCACAAGCACTAAATTCAAGTACCAAAAAAACTAACAAAACTGTTAAACTGATGCTTAATGATAAACACACCCACACCCACATCCACACACTATATCTAATGTGATCCTTTTGGTACACCGCAGTTTAACTTTATCTATATTTAAAAAAAAGAAAAAAAGTTCTTCCAAATTTGTAACTTTTCTGTGTGTTTGTGGTTTTCAGAGGAGGAGAGGAGGGTGAGGGCGAACGATCGGGAATACAATGAGAAGTTCCAGTACGCGGTAAGGAGACTGGGGGGTGTAACTGGATTCACTGGGCAGGAGACTGGTGGGTGAGGGGCATTAAACCTGACTGCTGACAGTTCTCGCCCCTGCAGTATTTCCTCATCTGTTTTGTATTGCAGTAATATGCAGTGAAGTGCAGACTCTGCAGACACGTGTAAGCAAGGACAGCGCGAACACACACACACTGCAACCCAGCACCCCTCCTCCACTGGACTGCAAAGGCAGCTCCATGCATTATTGAAAACCCTGATTGTGTAAGACAGACCAGAGAGAGAGAGGGATAAAGAAAGGAGGTGAACGCCACTCTCTGTAGCCATCTGGGAATAACTGGTCGTGTGGAGTACGGGGTTGATTTTACCTCGGAAAGAATTAAATTTGGTTCCTAATATTTAATGCTTCGGTTTGCGCTTCTTTTAAAAAGCCGTCGCTCTGACCTGAGCCCCACGTTACTGGATCCTCAGCTGATGCGCTATCCTTGCACTATCGCGCTGCTATTATTACATCAGTGAGATGCAAATAGTCTTTTAAGCCTAACTTGTTACTTCTCATATTGTATTCTAAGTAGCATTTGCACTGACTGTAAAAACTACACTGTATTTAAATATCGCCCTATAACACCTGTAAGTCGCCTTGCAGAAAGGCGTCTGCCTAATAGACTGATAATAATTTAAAGATGTGCTGTCGGTCGCGTGACCCGAGCGGGATGGCCTGCCTTGTAGCAGCTCCCCGCTCCCCTGCTTCACTCTCTTCCCTGAATGCTGTTTTCAGGGAGAGTTTCACTGCAGACGTGGACAGCCAAGTCTCCCCTGGCAGACACTACAAATTACAAGCAGATGATCCTGCAAGCAATGCAGTGCAATGCAGGATAATGATAAAAATAAACACACACAAACGTGCGCACACACACTTACAGACATATATATATATATATATATATATATATATATATATATATATATATATATATATATATATATATATATATATATATATATATATATACACACACACACACACATATACAGACATGCACACGCAGACTTAGACACACACATACAGACATGTACGCACACACTTTGATTTCCTTTGCTCTTTCTGGCAGTTAATCAGTTTGACCACAGCTTGCTTGCAGCCTAAGCATGGTTGACCTAGATCAGAAACTTTCATTTTATTTAGACATAAGCATGCCCTTATAAAAGTTTAGCTGTGCTTTTGCTATGGGAAACTTTTATAAGGGTTAGTTTTTCAATATGCTTTACCAAAATATTTAATTTGTTGTCGACTTTCACCCTGTATGGAGTTTAGTCCAACTGGAGTTAGAAATAGTAAATAAAAATATAGTGAGAGTCAATGAGAAGTCCCCACAATTACAGATATGCTAACGTGTGTGTGTGTGTGTGTTTCAGTGTGGTTGTCCTATAAACTCTCCCATTGTGGTCTCACAATGAAACACTCCATTTCAAAGCCCTGCTGTAAAATATTCATGAATTCCCTTTTCCTTTTTCTTTTTTCTTTGTTTTTGTTGTGCGGCGTGTGCTGTTCTGGTGCTCGGCACAGCTGCCTCAGGGATCACACTTCCCAGCAACGTCAGCCCTGAACTGCGGGGAAAAAGGAAGAAACACAAACAGACTTTTAACAATGTCATTTTGGAGGTTTTCTTTTAATTTTACGCTATGTTAAATTTAAGAAGATCTAAATTACGATCTAAATTTTTTTTTCAATTGTCTCAGTCCTAAAATTCTAGGTGATGCAAAACTTTTGACCACAGCTGTAGATAGATAGATAGATAAATACATGCATAAATAATACAATGAAATTTGAATGTCGATTTGATAAATCTTGTGGTTTTTTTTTTTTGTTCCTCAGAATAACTGCATCAAGACTTGCAAGTACAATATCGTCACGTTCCTTCCTGTCAACCTGTTTGAACAGTTCCAAGAAGTGGCCAACACCTACTTTCTGTTCCTACTCATACTGCAGGTAGGGTGCGCTACAGGCTTGGTCCAGTGGTTAGAGAAAGGGGCCTGAAGCAGAGTAAACCGTGGTAAATGCAGAGTATTACGACCCCTCTCTCTCTCGCAGCTCATCCCTCAGATCTCCTCTCTCTCCTGGTTCACCACCATCGTGCCTTTAGTCCTGGTGCTGACCATCACTGCGGTCAAGGACGCCACAGACGACTACGTAAGTGTCCCGTGACCGTCCGCTCTCCCCTCGTTCCTCCTCTCCTCTCGTTTCATCTCCTCTCCTCATTTCATCTCCTCTCCCCTTACCTGTCTTCCTCTCCTCTCCATTTCCTCATTTCTCTCCTCTCGCCTTACCTCTTCCTCTCCTCTCCTCTCCTCCCCTCTCTCTCTCATCTCCTCTCCTTTCATCTCCTCTCCCCTTACCTCTCTTCCTCTCCCCTCTTCCCATCCCCTCTTATCTTCTCCCCTACTCTCTCTTTTCTTTTTTATATTATCTTAATATTTATATATAAGTGTTTAAAAAGTTTCTTATACTCTAATAACAAAGTTATTATTTTTTATTTTTTTTGCTGAATGTTTTTAATGGAGATACTCCTGTGTGTGCTGATTTTGTGTTTTATTTTCTTCTCTCTCAGTTTCGCCACAAGAGCGACAAGCAGGTGAATAACCGTCAGTCTCAGGTGCTAATTAACGGGATGTAAGTGTCCTTCTGCACAGAAGGGAAGGTGGGAGTGGGGGGGGGGGGGGTGTAATTATTATTATTATTTTTTATGTATTTATTTTTAAATTTAAATGTTGTATTTATTTTTTTTATTTCCCTCCGCAGTCTTCAGAATGAAAAATGGATGTATGTCCGAGTTGGCGACATCATCAAACTGGAAAATAACCAGTTTGTGGCAGTAAGTTAAACCCCCTCCAATTTACTTGTCTTAATGAAACATTCCTAGAGTACAGAGAGAGTGTGTGTGTGTGTGTTTTTGATTGGTGGATGACAGCCTCTCCTGTCTCCTGTTGCTAGGCGGATCTTCTTTTGCTGTCCAGCAGCGAACCTCATGGACTGTGTTACATTGAAACTGCAGAACTTGATGGGTAAGAAACAATAATAAGAAGAATGATGATGATGATGCACAGCTCTGGCCAATTGATTACATGATGTTAAATAAAAATCAAAATGATGTGCTTATAGTTGTTTTTAGAAGAAAATAGTCCTAAAATTCCAGGTGATGCTAAACTTTTGTTAATAAAATGTTAATAAGGGTTCAGTAAGCTACCTGTAATCGTGTGGAGGGTGGATTTTCTCAGTCATACAAAGAGTGCAAGAGAATGAAACACACTCTCAACTTGATGAGAGGCAGCCGACGAACACTTAGAAACATATTATTATGAGTCATTAAATCTATATTCTCATTTCTGTCTCTGCGCTGGTTCGAACCCTGGCCTTGCCTTGAAATTCATTTGTTTTCTTCCCCTTCAGAGAGACGAACATGAAAGTGCGGCAGTCCTTACCTGTCACCTCTGAACTGGGAGACACCAGCAAACTGGCCAACTTCGATGGTGAGGCCTCAGCTTTCTGTGTGCGTCTCCGCCTGTGTGTCTCATTGTCCCGTCTGTGTGTCTCAGTCTGTGCGTGCCTCCTCCTCTCTGTCTTTGTCTTTTTTTTTTTGTATCTAAACCAAAAAATCCAATGCAGTGTCAGCACGAGGACAGTGTGTGTCTTTGATCTCTGATCTCTGATCTCTCTCCCCCTCCTTCCCTCCCTCAATTCAAATCAACTGTGCTTTTATTGGCACAACTGTATTACAAGTATTGCCAAAACAATTTATAACAATGCAATTGGTGCATATATATATATATATATATATATATATATATATATATATATATATATATATATATATATATATATATATATATTATAAACTAAACATTTACTAAAACATTTCCCTGTCTCCTTATCCTTCACCCTCCCTCTCTTAACTCTTTCTCCCTCCCTCCTCCCCCCCCCCCCCCGTCCCTCTCTCCCTCTTTCTCTCCCCAGGGGAGGTGATCTGCGAGTCCCCCAATAACAAGCTGGATAAGTTCTGCGGCACTCTATACTGGAAACAGAGCAAATACCCTCTGAGCAACCAGAACATGCTGCTGAGGGGCTGCGTGCTGAGGAACACAGAGTGGTGCTTCGGGCTGGTCATCTTCGCAGGCAAGCTACCCTCTCCCCTCTCCCTCCTCCCTCGTTCTCCCTCTCTCCTCTCTCTCCCTCCTCCTCCCTCGTTCTCACTCTCTCTCGTTCCTGTTTCTCTGCAGGGCCCGACAGCAAGCTGATGCAGAACAGCGGCCGCACCAAGTTCAAGAGGACCAGTATCGACCGGCTCATGAACACCCTGGTGCTCTGGGTACGAGACTGCAGTGTGTGTGTGTGCGGGCATCACTGCTCCCATCGCTGCCACGCTGTGTGTGTGGCACTGTGTGCGTGATGCCCTGTTCCCTTTGCTGTTCGTGTGGTTTTCAGTGCCCTGGCTAACTATTTCCATTGCTGTTAATCTGTGTGTCTGTGTTTCATTGTGTCTTTGTGTTTCATTGTATCCTTTGTGTGTCTGTTTTTCAGTGTGTTTGTGTCCGTCTGTTTTTAAGTGTCTGTGTTTTGTGTGTGTCTCTTTTCAATGTGGTTGTGTATCTGGACCCCTACACTGACCCCCCTCCTCCTCCTTCTCTCCCCAGATCTTTGGGTTCCTGGTGTGCATGGGGATCATCCTGTCCATCGGGAACACGATCTGGGAGAGGCAGGTGGGCTCCCTCTTCCAGCTCTACCTGCGCTGGGACCAGGCTGTGGACAACGTGATCTTCTCAGGCTTCCTGTCCTTCTGGTCCTACATCATCATCCTCAACACTGTGGTGCCCATCTCTCTCTACGTCAGGTGAGTGTGTCTCCCCTTCTCCTCTCCCTCTATCTCTCCACTCCCCTCTCACCCCATCCTCTCTCACTCCTTTTAGCCCCACTGAAAAACAAACACAAAGTGAAAAACAGAAGTCCTTCTGACAGAGCTACTGTGTGTTTAGGTCTGCGACTCTGCAGCTAGTTACTGCAGCAGCGACGGTGCTCCGATGTGTTGAACTCCTTTTTATTTTTGCGGTTTCACGGTTGCTGTATTTTTTAGGTTTTTTGTTTTTTCTGTAATATTCCTCTCTGTTTATGTTGTGATCTCGGATGCTGATCCGATTTTTGCATGTTTTATTTTCCTTCTTTTTTTTTTATTTTCCTTTTTTCTTGCATGGCCTCTTCATTATTAGCACCAAGGTAAGAATTGCACACTCCTCTGCTTCTCTAACTGTATCTATCTCTCTTTATTTATTTATTTATTATTATTATTATTATTATTATTATTATTATTATTATTATTATTATTATTATTTTTAATTAGTCTTTTAGCAGACGCTTTTATCCAAAGCAACTTACAGAGACTAGAAGGGTGAACTCTGCATCATCAACAACTGCTGCTGCTGCTGCTGCAGAGTCACTTCCAATAGGACCTCGTTTGTTTTACGTCTCATCCGAAGGACGGAGCACAAGGAGGTTCAGTGACTTGCTCAGGGTCACACACACACACACACACACAGTGAGTCAGTGGCTGGGATTTGAGCCGGTGACCTCGTGGTATCAAGACCCTTTCTTTAACCACCGGATCACCAAGCCTAGCATCGCATTTGTTGTTATTGTTATAAATTGTTTTATATTTCATGGACCTCATACTGTAATACTATATTGACATCAGAACCGTGGTGCAGCTGTAGGTATAATTCCTGTACATTTTAAACTTGACTTCCTTTTTTTATTTTTTTATTTTTTGTACAACTTTATGTACGAGGCAGTTAAACCAGCTTCTTTTTTATATATGTCATTTTTTGGAAAGTAGCCCTGTTTATTTTATCGATAGCCTGAGAGAGAGATGGATAGATATGGATGTATATCTATTGATAGATAGATAGATAGATAGATAGATAGATGTGTTTATAACTGCAGCTTGTTTACAGCTCTGTTTTTTCCATCCCGCTGAAGAAGGACTTGTAGTCCGAAACGTCCGGATATCATTGATTTTTTAATTTTTTCAAATCAATTATTTACATTTGGATATAAAGCGTCTCTCTCCCTGCGTCTCCTCTCCTGTCCCCAGTGTGGAGGTGATCAGGCTGGGGCACAGCTACTTCATTAACTGGGACCGGCGCATGTTCTGCCAGCGCAGGGACACCCCCGCGGAGGCGCGCACCACCACTCTGAACGAGGAGCTGGGTCAGGTGGAGTACATCTTCTCAGACAAGACCGGAACCCTCACTCAGAACATCATGACCTTCAACAAGTGCTGCATCAGCGGCAAGAGCTACGGTAACTAACACTGCCTGTGCCTGTGTGTGTGTGTCACTGTCTGTGTGTGTCACTCTGTGTGTGTGTGTCACTCTGTGTGTGTGTGTCACTGTGTGTGTGTGTGTGTCACTGTGTGTGTGTGTGTGTGTGTGTGTGTGTCACTGTGTCTGTCTATCTGCTCCATCAACAGCAAGACATACAGTAAAACATTGACTCTGTCTCTCTCTCTTTCTCTGTCTCACTCTCTCCTCTCTGTCTCTCTCTCTCTCTTTCTCTCTGTCTCTGTCACGCTCTCACTCTCTCTTTTTCTCAATTCTCTCTCTCCTCCTGTTCCCCAGGTGAGGTGTGTGACACGTTGGGTCCACAGTCCAGAGTCAGACAGGTAAGACCACAGGTTCATTTTCATGCATCACAGCGGTGTGATTCATTCCTGGTTTCACTACGAGTTTAATAATAAGACACACCTGAGCTTGTTACCTCGACACACTGTGTCTTTTTTTTTTCCATCCCAGCTCCAGATATCTGTCTGTCTAAGTATCCGCTTGCTGCCACCAGTATGAAGCAGCTTGTGTTATTGTGGTTTGGTTTGGTCTGGTTTTGTTGCAGAGAGCGGTGCCGCTGGACTTCTCGTTCAACGCCCTGGCGGACCGGCGCTTCGTGTTCTTCGATCACGCGCTGCTGGAGGCCGTGAAGGTGGGGCAGCCAGCCACTCACGAGTTCTTCAGACTGCTGGCCCTGTGCCACACCGTCATGTCCGAGGAGAAGAGCGAGGGTCAGTGTGTGTGTGTCTCTCCTCTCTGTGTAGCTGACTCTCTGTCTCCCTCTCTCTCAGGAGAGCTGTATTACAAGGCTCTGTGTATGTGTGTGTGTGTGTCTCCTCTCTGTGTAGCTGACTCTCTGTCTCCCTCTCTCTCAGGAGAGCTGTATTACAAGGCTCTGGTGTGTGTGTGTGTGTCTCCTCTCTGTGTAGCTGACTGTCTGTCTCCCTCTCTCTCAGGGAGCTGTATTACAAGGCTCTGTGTGTGTGTGTGTCTCCTCTCTGTGTAGCTGACTCTCTGTCTCCCCCTCTCTCAGGAGAGCTGTATTACAAGGCTCTGTGTGTGTGTGTGTGTGTGTCTCCTCTCTGTGTAGCTGACTCTCTGTCTCCCCCTCTCTCAGGAGAGCTGTATTACAAGGCCCAGTCCCCTGACGAGGGGGCTCTGGTGACTGCGGCGCGGTGCTTCGGGTTTGTGTTCCGGTCTCGGACCCCCCACACCATCACGCTGCAGGAGATGGGTCGCCCCGCCACCTACCAGCTGCTCTCCATCCTCGACTTCAACAACATCCGCAAGCGCATGTCCGTCATCGGTGAGGCTGCGGGCTGCGCTGCTGAGCCCTGCTTTACATTACTGCGCACGTCCTCAGTGCATGGATCACTGTCGCTTTTTCTGTTTATTACCTCGAATATCTGATGGATTTCTTTTGTTTAGGAAATTGATTGCCTCTCTCTCTCCTCTCTCTGTCTCTCTCTCTCTCTCTCTCTCTCTCTCTCTCTCTCTCTCTCTCTCTCTCTCTCTCCTCTCTCTGCCTCTCTCTCTCTCTCTGTCTGTCTGTCTGTCTGTCTCTCTCTCTCTCTCTCTCTCTCTCCTCTCTCTGTCTCTCTCTCTCTCTCTCTCTCTCTCTCTCTCTCTCTCTGTCTCTCTCTCTCTCTCTCTCTCTCTCTCTCCCTCTCTCTCTCTCTCTCTCTCTCTCTCTCTCTCTCTCTCCCCCTCTCTCTCTCTCTCTCTCTCTCTCTCTCTCTCTCTCTCTCTGTCCCCCCTCCTCTCCTCTCTCAGTCAGGAACCCCGAGGGCAGGATCAGGCTGTACTGTAAAGGTGCCGACACGCTCCTGTTTGAGAGACTGCACCCCTGCAACCAGGACCTCATGAACATCACCACTGACCACCTCAATGTGAGTCAAACCACTACCCTGCAGCTGTACCCTGCTCCCTGTACCCTGCCCCGGCATACACTACTGCTGCTCCCTGCTTCCCGCTCCCTGTATTTAAAGTTATTCATCCCCTGTACCTGTTATGTGGAGTAACACAGCCCCCTGCTGGCTGGCTTGTGGAATGACCTGTATGTATATTATTTTATTTGCCCTGATTTTTTTTTTTTTTTGTCCCTCAATGATTTTTTTCTTTTTTTTTTTTGTTCCTAATTGATTTAAAATATACATATATCCATTGGCAAACTTAAGCAACTTTAAGATGTTTTTTTTTTGTCTTTCTGATTTATTATTTAAAAAAAAAAATTCTTTGTTTTATGTCCCTCAGTGATTTTTGTGTTGTATTATTATTTTTTTGTATTTATTGATTGTTTTTTTTATGTCCCTTGGTGATTTAACCTTCCCTGATTTTTGTGTTTTTTATATAGTGTTTGTCTCCTTGACTGAAGCATTGTAAATCTGTTCTCTCTCTCTCTCTCTCCCGTCTATCCTTTCTCCCTCTCTCTCTCCTCCCTCTCTCTGTCTCAGGAGTACGCGGGGGATGGCTTGCGTACGTTGCTCCTGGCCTATAAGGACCTAGAGGAGAGTGAGTACGAGGCCTGGTCCGAGCGGCTGCAGAGAGCCAGCAAGGCTGTGGACTGTCGGGAGGAGAGGCTGGCAGCCGTGTACGAGGAGATAGAGCAGGACATGATGGTATGAGCACAGCACAGCACAGCACAGCACAGCACAGCACCACACCATCTGTGAATCAGTACTGTATGGTGTTTTAAAACTACAGGACATGATGGTGTGAGTGCAACACTACACAATACTATGCAACCCGTGTTTCCAGTGCTCCCATGTGCTCAGCCCCCATGCTGTCCTGCTCTCCTGTTTCCTCTGTAGCTGCTGGGCGCCACGGCAATCGAAGACAAGCTGCAGGAGGGGGTGCCGGAGACCATCGCAATCCTGACGCTGGCCAACATCAAGATCTGGGTGCTGACCGGAGACAAGCAGGGTGAGAGACACCGAGGACACACCCGGCTTTGAGAAGGGGGCTGCTTCATTATCTTCACTGTGCTTTGAGAAGGGGGCTGCTTCATTCTCTTCACTGTGCTTTGAGAAGGGGGCTGCTTCATTCTCTTCACTGTGCTTTGAGAAGGGGGCTGCTTCATTCTCTTCACTGTGCTTTGAGAAGGGGGCTGCTTCATTATCTTCACTGTGCTTTGAGAAGGGGGCTGCTTCATTATCTTCACTGTGCTTTGAGAAGGGGGCTGCTTCATTATCTTCACTGTGCTTTGAGAAGGGGACTGCTTCATTCTCTTCACTGTGCTTTGAGAAGGGGGCTGCTTCATTATCTTCTCTGTGCTGTGCTGTGTGTTAAAGTTGAACACGTTTGTGTGTTTCAGAGACTGCTGTGAATATTGGATACTCGTGTAAGATGCTGACTGATGACATGACGGAGGTATTCTTTGTGACGGGACGCACCGTGCACGAGGTTCGAGAAGAACTGAGGTAGGAGAAATACTCAGACTCAATGACAAACGTTTCCACTAGAAGTCTTTCTCAGCGTCTTCAGTGTAAATTCAATGACAAACGTTTCCACTAGAAGTCTTTCTCAGCGTCTTCAGTGTAAATTCAATGGCAAACGTTTCCACTAGAAGTTTTTCTCGGTGTCTTCAGTGTAAATTCATTGACTAACGTTTTGACTAATAAGTTTGATCAGACACTGAGAAAGACTTCTAGTCGAAATTTAATTTATTAAGTTTCTTTTAGCATTTCTAATGCCGGCACTGTTGAGTGTTTTAATAGCTATGGAGTGACTGGTTGAACTTGGGATCCGTGTCGATGGGTTTGTGTGAGTGACTGGTTTAAACTGGAATCCCTGTTAGCCACGTCTGTGTTCGCTGTGGTTCCAGGAAAGCCAGAGAGAAGATGATGGACTCGACTCGCACTCTGGGGAACGGCTTCCCCTACCAGCAGGAGAAGCTGGACCCCCCCAAAGGGAGCTCCGTGCTGGAGGCCATACCCGGGGAGTACGCCCTCATCATCAACGGACACAGCCTGGTGAGGACACACATCCGCAATTCATACTGGGGTGTGTGTGTGTGTGTGTGTGTGTGTGTGTGTGTGTGTGTGTCGAAGCAAATCGCAGCCTGGTGAGGACTCGCATCCACAGTTCCTATTCATATTAATGTGAGTGTGTGTGTGTGTGTGTGTGTGTGTGTCTCCAGGCCCACGCGCTGGAGGCTGACATGGAGCTGGAGTTCCTGGAGACAGCCTGTGCCTGCAAGGCTGTGATCTGCTGCCGGGTCACCCCCCTGCAGAAAGCACAGGTGGTGGAGCTGGTGAAGAAATACAAGAGGGCCGTGACCCTCGCCATCGGGGACGGAGCCAACGACGTGAGCATGATCAAGAGTGAGTGAGGGAGAGGGGAGGGGAGTGGAGAGGAGAGGGGAGGATGAGAGGAGCCAATGACATGGGTGAGGGAGAGGGGAGGAAGGGGAGGATTATTATATATTATGATTATTATTATGCCCAAAACAAACGGCACCCACTTCCCACTTCAGCAGGACACATTTTTTACTCTCATCTAGAAAAGCTCTTATGCAATCGTGGTGATCCAGCGCGTGACCGTGAGAGACTGGGGATGTGAAACCTGTCAGTCATTTCTCCGCACGTCAGTAAAGAGGAGGCTTGGGGGTCCAGCGGTTAGAGAAAGGGGGCTTGTTACTGTCCTTCGGATGAGACGTAAAACAAACGAGGTCCTATTGGAAGTGACTCTGCAGCAGCAGCAGCAGTTGTTGATGATGCATAGTTCACCCCCCTAGTCTCTGTATGTCACTTTGGATAAAAGCATCTGCTAAATGACTAATTTATTATGAAGAATAATAATAATAATAACAATAATAATAATAATAATAATAATAATAATAATAATAATAAAGGCTCCTCGTTCAAAATGGAGGCTCTTTTGCACTGGTCGCGTCTGTTTGTCTACCTGTGTGTCTGCCTGTCTGTCTGTCTGTCTGTCACCCTCTACAGCTCTGGCCAAAAGTTTTGTATCACCTAGAATCTTAGGATTGAGACATAATGAAATGTAAATGAACATAATGTTAGTACCAAGTTTCATGACAATCAGATAAGCGGTTCTTGAGATTTATGGAACAAATATATACAGTGTGACACGCGTGCTTCAGTACGACCGCCTCCACTATACTCCCCTGCAGCAGGTTTCATATTATTATTATTATTATTATTATTATTATTATTTATTTATTTGGCAGACGTCTTTATCCCAGGCGACTCACACAGGTGTTACAGGGCAGCACAGGGTTACAATGCAAGCTTCATATTTAAATACAGTGTAGTTTACAGCAAGTGCAAATAATAACACTACTAGAATACAATATGAACTAGGATGCTATGTATAATAATAACACTACTAGAATACAATATGAACTAGGATGCTATGTATAATAATAACACTACTAGAATACAATATGAACTAGGATGCTATGTGATCTGCTGCCAGGTCACCCCCCTATGTATAATAATAACAGTACTATAATACAATATGAACCATGATGCAGAAAGTTAGGATCACAGCAAGTTGTAATGTCTACAATGACATTAGTAGTGCAAGGGTAGTGCATTCGTAACCAGCAGAAAATGACCTTTGTAAGAGAAGTTCAATTCTTGTGCAACAGCAAAAAAACTAAACTAAAAAAAACTCATCAGCTAAACAACAAAAGAAAAAAAAATCTATCTGGGGATTGTGGAACATCATCTTGAGACTTCTTCTTCTTCTTCTTCTTTTGAGTCCTCAGAGATTTAGAAACCCGATGAATTGCGCGGCAGTCTCAGCGGTTTACTTCAGAACTTACTGTAAACTACACTTTATTTAAATATGAAGCTTGCATTGTAACCCTATGCTGCCCTGTAACACCTGTGTGAGTCGCCCTGTCCGCTGTCAGATTGCATTTTCACACGTGTGTGCTGTGCACACAAGTAGTTTTGGAGTAAGTTTATTTACCGTTATCTATTCTCTCTCCCTCTCTTTCTCTCCTTCCCCTGCCTCTCCCACCTTTCTCCTCTTTCCCTCCCTCTGCTCTCTTCTCTATATCCCCTCCCATTTTTTCTCCTTTTTTCCACCTCTCCCCACTCCTTTTCCTTCTCCCTTGTCTCTCCCCCTCTATCTCTCCCCCTCTCTCTTTCTCTCCCCTCCCCTCTTCTCTCCTCCTCCTCCCCCCTCTCCCCTCTCTTTCCCTCTCTCTCTCTCTCTCCCCTCACTCCCTCTCCCCTCTCTCAGCGGCTCACATTGGGGTGGGTATCAGTGGTCAGGAGGGGATCCAGGCAGTGCTGGCCTCAGATTACACCTTCTCCCAGTTCAAGTCCCTGCAGCGCCTCCTGCTGGTGCACGGCCGCTGGTCCTACCTGCGCATGTGCAAGTTCCTCTGCTATTTTTTCTACAAGAACTTCGCCTTCACCATGGTGCACTTCTGGTTTGGCTTCTTCTGCGGGTTCTCTGCGCAGGTGAGAAAACAAGCAGTGGTGCACAGCTACGACCAAAAGTGAGATTTACATACAGCTACGACCAAAAGTGAGATTTACATACAGCTACGACCAAAAGTGAGATTTATACACAGCTACGGTCAAAAGTGAGATTGTAATTCACCTGTAACTCACTGAAGAGGCCCATCTCTTATTTTTTATAATACATGGATACCCTTGTGATGCTGATATTAAAGAAGACGAGGTTCAGCAGTACAGTTGGGTTTTTTTAAACGTCATGTTTCAGTGCTGTACAGACGTTCTGTGTCGTTATCCGTTTCTCTGAGATACGAATGTACCAGCTTTGCATCTTTTTTTTAAAACATATTCTCATTTTGTTGATCATTAATTAACATTTCTGTACTATGGGTGTTGTCGAGTGATTGAAAACGAGACATTTTGTGTTTGAATTGAAAGTGATGGTCTTGGAGTCGAATGGGTCAAAGTTCAAGTATATTTTCCTCTAGAGGAAATATCACTTTTTGACGTCACTACTGTGGTATTATGCCTTTTTTTTAGAAGGCTCAGGATGCAAATATAGCCTTCATCCATGTATTATTTATATACAAATACAGGTCAATTAGTTCATTTTCTAGGGTGAAACACTTTTGGCCAGAGCTGTAGGTGTGTGTTCTGTTTTTGTTTTGTTGTAAGAGCCACGCAAACCGATTCATTTGATTTTATTGCGATGGAGCTCTCCTCAGAAATCAGGGCGAGGGTCGCTGGTGTTGATCGGGCTGATTCACCGTTCAGAGTGAAACGAGTGAAGAAACAGCTGCTTGGGTTTGTGGTGATCAATGCTGCTTTTCTTGGACTCTGTGGAGAACAGCTCTCCAGTGATGATGTGTCTCTCTCTCATTCCCTGCAGACTGTCTATGATCAGTACTTCATCACACTCTATAACATTGTGTACACGTCGCTGCCAGTCCTGGCCATGGGGATTTTTGACCAGGTAAGATTATTATTATTATTATTATTATTATTATTATTATTATTATTATTATTATTATTATTATTATTATTATTATTATCGGTTTCATCAATACTACAGTATAAAGTAATACTTTATTAAAAGCATATTGGCAGCGCAGTCTGGAGTACCCCAAGCTGTACCAGCCCCTCACTCCCCTCTCTATTTCAGAGTCCCCCTCACCCCCTCTCTCCCCTCTCTCTCAGGATGTCCCGGAGCAGCGCAGTCTGGAGTACCCCAAGCTGTACCAGCCCCTCACTCCCCTCTCTATTTCAGAGTCCCCCTCACCCCCTCTCTCCCCTCTCTCTCAGGACGTCCCGGAGCAGCGCAGTCTGGAGTACCCCAAGCTGTACGAGCCGGGGCAGCTGAACCTCCTTTTCAACAAGCGTGAGTTCTTCATCTGCATCGCGCAGGGCATCTACACCTCCGTGGTGCTGTTCTTCGTGTCGTACGGGGTCTTCGTCGACGACGTCACGCAGCTCGCCGACTACCAGTCCTTCGCCGTCACCGTGGCAACCTCGCTGGTCATCGTGGTCAGCGTGCAGGTAACGGGCCGCGCCTCGCGTAGGTTTTACTGATAGGAGCTGTTCATGCGGCCAGAAGGGGAGCCCAGGACTGGGTGCAGCAGCAGCAGCAGCAGGGCTAGT
The DNA here is from genome assembly GCF_902713425.1 of Acipenser ruthenus. Classification (NCBI taxonomy): domain Eukaryota; kingdom Metazoa; phylum Chordata; class Actinopteri; order Acipenseriformes; family Acipenseridae; genus Acipenser; species Acipenser ruthenus. The sequence goes on from NC_081223.1 coordinate 12,013,577, forward strand.
GTGAGTTTCTAACCCTGTCCTCTCTCTCTCTCTCTCTCTCTGTATTTGGGTGGTCAGATTGCTCTGGACACAGGCTACTGGACGGCGATCAATCACTTCTTCATTTGGGGCAGCGTGGCGATGTACTTCGCCATCATGTTTGCCATGCACAGCGACGGGCTCTTCAACATCTTCCCCAATCAGTTCACATTCGTGGGTGAGTCCCCACCTCCTGAAACTCTAATTATTATTATTATTATTATTATTATTATTATTATTATTATTATTATTTTTATTATCATTTAGTCATTCAGCAGATGCTTTTATCCAAAGCGACTTACTAGGGGGGTGAACTATGCATCATCAACAACTGCTGCTGCTACTGCAGAGTCACTAGGATTACCAGCCCGAATAATCAGTTCATATAGCAACAACACACACTGACACACACACGCACACACACGCACACACACACTGACACACGCACACACACACACACAGTGAAGACCAGATTATTGCGATGGAGCTCTCCACAGAAATCAGGAGCTGACAGTCAGGGTGAGGGTCGCTTGCATGGATCGGGATGATTCACCGTTCAGAGTGAAGTAAGAAACAGCTGCTTGGGTTTGTGTGGATCGCTGATCTCCACAGAGTCTCAGAAAAGCAGCATGAAATCATCACAAACCCAAGCAGCTGTTTCCTCACTTGCTTCTTAATTTAGATTGAATGCCACGTAACCTGTTACGAAGCGTTGGGTGGCTGCCTCTAATCACGTTGACAGTGTGTGTGTGTGTGTTCACTCTCGCGCACTGTCCGTGTGACTGGCAGACCAAAGAGTGAGCGAGAAGGGAGCACACTCTCAACCTGATGAGATAAAGGCAGCCAGCGAACATTGCAGCAGTGTGGAGTAGTGGTTAGGGCTCTGGACTCTTGACCGGAGGGTCGTGGGTTCAGTCCCAGGTGGGGGACACTGCTGCTGTACCCTTGAGCAAGGTACTTTACCTAGATTGCTCCAGTAAAAACCCAACTATATAAATGGGTAATTGTATGTAAAAATAATGTGTTATCTTGTAACAGTTGTAAGTTGCCCTGGATAAAGGTGTCTGCTAAGAAATAAATAATAATTTAGAAACACGCATTGAAGAACAGGATTCAGGACTGTGAGCAGGGCCATTGTAGAGTCTCTAACCCTGCTCTCTCGCTCTCTCTCTCTCTCTCTCTCTCTCTCTCTCTCTCTCTCTCTCTCTCTCTCTCTCTCTCTCTCTCTCTCTCCTCTCTTTGTATCTAACCCTGCTTGCTCTTCTCTCTCCCTCCCTCCTCTCTTTGTATCTAACCCTGCTTGCTCTTCTCTCTCGCTCCCTCCTCTCTTTGTATCTAACCCTGCTTGCTCTTCTCTCTCCCTCCCTCCTCTCTTTGTATCTAACCCTGCTTGCTCTTCTCTCTCCCTCCCTCCTCTCTTTGTATCTAACCCTGCTTGCTCTTCTCTCTCCCTCCCTCCTCTCTTTGTATCTAACCCTGCTTGCTCTTCTCTCTCCCTCCCTCCTCTCTTTGTATCTAACCCTGCTTGCTCTTCTCTCTCGCTCCCTCCTCTCCTCTCCTCCACAGGTAACGCTCAGAACACTCTTGCTCAGCCCGCGGTGTGGTTCACGATCCTGCTCTCCACTGTGGTGTGCATCGTGCCTGTGGTGACTTTCCGCTTCCTCAAGCTGGACCTGAAGCCGCAGCTCTCAGACACGGTGAGTGAGACGCCACGGCACAGCCGCAGAGTCGATGCTTTTACTGTGGGACACTTTTATAACAGTTAGTTTACCAGGTTTTTTTTTAATATGCTGTACTTTACCAGACCTCTTTGTGCTTTATAATGCTTCCCTATGCTTTACCACACCTCTCTGTGCTTTACAATGCTTCCCTATGCTTTACCACACCTCTCTTACACGATGCTATGCTTTCACAACAGTAAGCTGTTAGTTTACCATGCTTTCACTGTGCTTGATCGCACCATGCTGTGCTGTCACTGTGGTGCTCTTGGCTATGCTGTCACTGTGGCACTCTTTTCTAAGGGCTCCTGTCTCTGCGTGCCCCGGCAGGTTCGCTACACCCAGCTGGTTCGGAAGAAGCAGAAGCCCCAGGGCCGCCGGCTGCGCATCGTGGGGCGCACGGGCTCCCGCAGGACAGGGTACGCCTTCTCACACCAGGAGGGCTTCGGGGAGCTCATCACCTCAGGGAAGAACATGAGGCTGAGCTCCCTGGCGCTGTCCAGCTTCACTGGCCGCAGCAGCGCCAGCTGGATCGACACTCTGAGGAAGAAGAGAGGGACAGAGAGCCCCGCAGCACAGGTAACACAGGGACACACTACACTGCAATACAGTACAGTACACAGCTATACAGTACACTACAGTACTATAGAGTGCAGTACACAGCACCCTGGCCACACTGTGGTGTTGATGTGTGTCTGTGTTTCTATCAGCAGGTCTCAGCCGGTGCGTCCCCTCAAGGAGCCGAAGCCTCACAGGTAACAAACTGAACCCCCCCCCCCCCCCCCCAAAAAAAAAAATATATATATCTGTTACATTTTTATTAAAAAAAAAAAAGGACTTATTTACCATTTAAAACGACTCAGCCTTCCTTGTTCCTCTGTTCCTCTTCTCTGCAGGTCTCTGGCGGAGTGCCGCTCGAAGCCCCGGAGACAGGAGCGACAGGACCAGCAGGGGGGGCCAGCGCCCCGGGACCAGCCTCCATTACAGAGGAGTGCGCAGTCAAAGAATGAACCAAATCTACAGGAGAGAGAGAGAGAGAGAGAGAGAGAGGGTTCTGAACAGTGCGTGAAAATACAACAGACTAACGAACTAACATGCGTGCGCGTGTGTGTGTATATACATATGTATATGTGTGTATATAAATATATCTCCTATGTGAGTCTGTACAGTGCTCACGCCTTATAAGGAGGCACGTTTATACCGTGGAACGGGTTAGAAGGCGGTGAGATCGTGGCTCTCAATGGCTCTACACAAAGCACTTTGTATTCTCTTTATAAGGAGGAACAGAATTGCGTGGATCTCTCTCTTAACTACACTGTGGCTCCCGACGTACAGCGTTAACGTGAGCACTGTATGTATTGATATATATATATATAGATATAAAATGTGTGTGTGTATATGTATGTATATATATATATATATATATATATATATATATATGTATATGTGTATATATATATATATATATATATATATATATATATATATGTAGATAAAGCCAATATGAATCGTTCTCGATAAGAACGTTGCTTTGTCTGTCCCTCTACCCCTCTGCAAGAAACTGGGGGGGGGGGGGTTTGGTAAACCAGTAAGGAGACCCAGTGAACTGTTTCCAATCCCGCCCCCTGCCCAATGCTTTGGACTGAACTGTAAATAAAAGAAGATAATAAAGAGCAAACCCAAACCCTTTCTCTGCATCTTGTTCTCGGTGAGAATGCTGAGGGGAGTCGCTCATCTGCTCTGTTCTGTACCCAGTCTGTCTGCAGGATTGATTTATTACGCCACATTGGCGTCTCGAACCCTGGACTGGCCCGCCCGCCGCGCTTCCACAAACACCCCCGCTTTCGGGGTACCCCTCTGGGGGCAGGGAGGGGGGGTGCCAGCTACTCTCCCCCCCTCCCCCCCTGCCAGTGGAAGCACCATCTATATAGTGAAGGATCGCTACGCTTCGATAATAAGGATTCGAATGGATGTTTTAATAGTTTGTACTCGAGAAGCAGCAGCATAACTAATATGGAAATCTCTTCAATAACCCCCCTGGGACATATTGAGTTCTGTGTTTTTTCTTTTTTTTTTTTTTTTTAAATAACGCGACAGTTATTGTCTGCAGCTTGACCCGCTGGGGTTTTTTTTTTAAGCACAGAAACAAGACAAAGGACTTTGAAAAACCTGTCACGGCTTTCTGGACTGAAACTGAAATTTAAAAAAATGTGACTTTGCTCCACAAGCATAACGCAACAAAGAAGGAACGCGTTACGAAGTGCTGTCCTGTCTGAAATAAATAAAGCCAACAGCGATCTGAGAGAGAATGCACAAAATAAACTTCTGATTCACAATAACCTTCTCCTCTTTTTTTGTTTTTTCCTTGCAGTAATTCATTTCTTTTTAAGGTAACGAGAATGGCCTTTGAATTAGGCTTGGTGGTCCAGTGGTTAGAGAAAAGGGGCTTGTTACCAGGAGGTTCCCAGTTCAATCCCGGTTCAGCCACTGACTCACTGTGTGTGTGTGTGTGACCCTGAGCAAGTCACTTCACCTCCTTGTGCTCCGTCCTTCGGATGAGACGTAAAACAAACAGTTGTTGATGATGCATAGTTCACCCCTCTAGTCTCTGTAAGTCGCTTTGGATAGAAGTGTCTGCTGAATGGCTCATTAATAATATGCTTGTGTGGTTCTGTTCTTGGTAGGAGCAGAGATGCTGTACTTTGCTAGGGTGGCCCGAGAAGCTTTGGAAATTGACTGAGAACAGGCTGTCTATCTGCACAACAGCGGCCCCTAGTTTTCAGTTGAAGTGTGCGCTGGTAGTGTGGGTGGATTTCTGTCAGGTGAGGTGACACTAGGATCGGACATGCAAAATTTGGAAAACTTTGAGTTTTTTTTTTTTTTCAAGTTCTTTCAGGTTAAATATCACTTTGATAAATTACAATGAATTAAATTCTAACCCTCTCTGAAACATTGGAGAAAAGGTTGGATGATTTTTTGGGTTTTTTTTTTTTTTTTTTTTTTTAGTTTTTCTTTTTCAAGGCAGTTATTGTGCTCATGATATAGAGGGTCCTCATTAAAATTATGTATAATGAGGACCCTATAAACCATGCTGGAGCTGTCTCTGGGGTACGGTGTGTGGTGTTTTATCATTCACACACACACACAGCATCGTACACACACACACACACACACACACAGCATTGTTCACACACACACACACACAGCATCGTTCACGCACACACACACACACACACACACACACACACACACAGCATCGTTCACACACACACACACACACAGCATCCCTCAGGGACGCAGGGTATTTCTGCCTGCGGTCGCGCGCTAAAAGAGGAAACAGACGATTTTACTAAATGTGACGCGATATGTTATGAAATAAGTCAGTGCGGTGTTCAAACAGGTGTGGCCTCCAGCAGAAAATATACAAATAATTTAAAAAAAGAAACGATGATTAAAAACATTAATTTCTAAGCTAAATATAAAACAGAATGCAGAAACATTTTCTTTCTTTTCTTTTTAATATAAAAACTATGTAACAAGGTTACCCACAAAAAAATATCCTAAATATTCAACTTGGTACAATTAATAAAAGCAGACACTTGTGGGTGTAATCCTTCTTTTTGCAATGCTAAAAGAAAAGTGATGTCTTGCATGGCAAACGTTTCGACTGCCGACTGGCCTCCTCTCGTTTGGAACCTTTCTTATGTTCAAGGTCTTTTGACTGTATTAAGTTAGTATGTCTTCATTTTGCACAGCAGTGTGTTTTAATAGTGACAGATGAAGTTTTGTTTTTTGTTGGTATTCAGTTTGCGATTCTGCCAACAAGATTCTGCAGGAGCTGTGGGACTAATTATTTAAAAATGATTTCAGTGCAGTGGAATTTGAATTTTTCACATGTGATAACAAAATTCTCTTCAGCATTCCACTTTTTGTGTGTGTTTTGTTTCAGATTTTCTTTTTTTCTTTTTTTAACCTTCATGTCTTGTCTGTCTGTCTATTCTCTCTGTCCAGTTAATAATCGGAGTATTCTGAAGCTCGATCAAGCTTCTAGGATCCATCTCTGTAGCTGTCAGGCCATATTTAGGAGAAGTTTTTTTTTTAGAATGTATTTTGTCGAAACTCAAGAATGTTTTTGGAATGCCTGCAATGTTTATTTTTGTAGTGCTTACAGGGTCACAAAAAAAAAAAAAAACAACCAAAAAACCCACAAGGTACCAAAACCTGACCGCATCTCCATTAAGAGCACGTAGGATTGACTTATATTTCAAACTGATAAAAGCATTTTAAAAGAAGGGGACTCCCGAGTGGCGCATCTGGTAAAGGCCCTCCGAGTGGAGTGCAGGATGCACCCTATAGCCTGGAGGTCACCGGTTCGAGTCCAGGCTATTCTATTGCCGACCGTAGACGGGAGCTCCCAGGGGGCGGCGCACAATTGGCCGAGTGCTCACCGCGCACCAGCGCCCCCTGTGGTCTGGCTGGGCTCCTGCGGGCTTGCCTGTAAGCTGCCCTGAGCTGCGTTGTCCTCCGACGCTGTAGCTCTGAGGCGGCTGCATGGTGAGTCTGCAGTGTGTAAAGAAGCGGGCGGCTTTGCCGCGCCCGACTCAGCGCAGGGGTGGTAGCGGTGAGCTGAGCCTAAAAATAATTGGATATTCCAAATTGGGAGAAAATAATAAAATAATTGGCGATTTACTAAATTAAAAAAAAAAAAAAAGTATTTGTAAAGAAAGCAATACGGGACTATAGGCAAAGACCTCATAAACATTAACAAAAGTGTGTGTCTATGCGCATGTCTGGGGGTCAGTCTGTATGTCTCTGGGTGAGTCTATGCGAGTGTGTGTGTGTCTGCGCGTGTCTATGCATGTGTGTCCGTGTGTGTGTCTGCGTGTTTGTATGTTAAAAACAAACTCTCAGTTGCTCAAGACCTGGTTGTCTCTGACTCAAAAACAAATGATTGTGCAAGTTCTCAAACAGCAGCCGCTGCACATTTCAGAGGGAACAAAAAGGAAAAGCACGAAAAACACTCGGCTCTCCCTCCCACTGGCTTCCTTCTTCCCCATTTGCACAAAAAAATAAAAAATAAAAATAATGTTTTTGAACTTGTTTTTAATGCAGGATGAGGGAGATCTCTGCGCTTTATAGGCTTGGTGGTCCTGTGTTAAAGAAAAGGGGCTTGATGACTCCCTGTGTGTGTGTGTGTGACCCTGAGCAAGTCACTTCACCTTCTTGTGCTCCGTCCTGCGGATGAGACGTAAAACAAACGAGCTCCTATTGGAAGTGACTCTGCAGCAGCAGCAGCAGTTGGTGATGATTCATAGTTCACCCTCCCTAGTCTCTGGAAGTCGCTTTGGGGGGGAAAAAAAAAAGTCTGCTAAAATCCAGTTTAAAGGGAAGCCTTACAGAACATCATCTCCTATAACCCGGTAAACGCTGATAATGCAAAGTGTTTCAGCTAGACTGGCCCAGTCCTGAGTGACAGGCAGGTTCGACCTCATGTACTCTGTTACCTCGAGGGGGCTGTAAAATGCTCTAAAGACATTGTGGCTTAGCAAGCGTGCAGGCTTTTGTCAAGTGAACCAACTTAAAGCAATTGAAGGAAAATGCGTTCTTTTAGATACAGTCCTGTATGTAATTGTAAATAAGCAGACAGCGTGTAATACTGTAGAGATCATTAAAACTGTATAGATGTGGGTTTAATATATGTATCTTCTATTATTTATCGTCATAGAATTTAATATTAAAACAGGGATGGAAATCCGACTCCTATTGCACAGCAGTGTCACCCAGTCCAGGTTTTACTGCTACCAGCTTGATCAGCCCCCAGTGTGTCTAGGTAACAAGCTCAGGGGTGTCTGATTATTAAACTCACAGTGAAACCAGGACTGGATCACACTGCTGTGCAGCGGGAGTCTGATTCCCATCCCTGTATAAACCATACAAAGGAGTCGCTGCCTGCATTGAAGGATGGACGTTGTTTGGCATTTTGGTTTCTTCAATACCAAAGAGTACACAGAACTCAAGATAGTTTTTCAAATGGTTAGTTTTGTTTTTGTTTTGCTAATGTGTGTGTTTTTCTTTTTTGTAATAGAAAATTCTGTTTTGGTTTATGTATAAAACATTCCATAAGTTAATCACATTTCTACACTTGCAAAATGTTTTATGAGGTTAAAAAATTGCAAAATTGCATTATATCTATCTCTCTATCTAGATAGGTAGATAGATAGATAGATAGACAGATAGATAGATAGAATAAAAAATAAAAAAGTTCACGTTTTTAATTGTGTGTGCGTGTGTGTTTATTTATCTATTTGGAGACTGAACTGCCCCCCCTCCCCCTAAGAGAAAGGATGCTCCCTCCAGTCCAGGGCAGGCTTGAGGCGTGGAGACTGAACTGCTCCCTCCTTCATTTTCACATAAGAAATGTATTTATTTATTAATTTCATTTCACAGTATTTCCCCCAGTACCAATTCCCCCAAACCAACACCAGCACGTCTGTGTCTAACTGCGGTTCAAACTCCCTCTATAACGAGCCCGGCGCGGTGGTCGCGTATGACGTGTCTCGCTTTCATTCTGTCTAAAGTGCAATGCCACGACAATTTAGCAACACCTTCTGAACGAGGATTGCTCGGGGTGATTCACTCACCTCGCTTCATTTTCCTTTGTGGTGATGGTGGGGGGACACCCATTTTATATTGAACATTATCTCATGCATGCATGCGCGTTGCACATTGCGCTCGCTTGCCAATACAATGCAACTCTAAAGAGTCAAACACCTCGCCTCCCTTTTGAAAGAAACTGTTTGTTCCTGATTTCGCAATAGCAGCAAAATATTATCAAATGTATCCGTTTTTAACCAGTTCCCGCTCGTACGCAATCGTGTTCTTCACTTCCACAGTGAGCCACTCGCGTGTCTCTCAAGAGTTTCCTAAACCCATTAAAGTGACATCGTCCTCATCTCGGGCTACTTCGTACATTTTCTTTCTTTCTTTTTTTGGCATCTAATCTATTCGGGCTATTTCGTATTTTTCTCTCTTAATTATATTATTACGATAGCTTACTTAGACTTCACTTTTGCGGTTAACAAAATGACTAAAGTGTAATGTAATCGCATCAATAAATTCAGCCTGCGTTCTGGGAAAGAAAAAAAAAAGTTTGGCAGTTAACGGGTTAAGAGAAGTATATTGGAGATACTCGTTGAGAGAGAGAGAGAGAGAGAGAGAGAGAGAGAGAGAGAGAGGGAGGAGGAGGAAGGTGCTGCTACAAGTGGCATTTAAGTTGTGGTACAGACTCATATTTACATATCTCTCTTGCTAACTTATCTGTTGGTGAAGTGTCTGACGTCTCTAAATAACGCGCTTACTTCTCTCCGTCTTCTTCTTCTTAAACCCTGTTGCTCGTTGAATTTGATGCAGCCGTGTGGTGTCTTTTGATTGTGTGGGATTGTGTTTCTGAAGAAGGTGGTGGGATATGAACAAGCTTTGAAAGGCAACAAAAGTCGTTTAAGATCCCTCTTGCCCCCGAATGGAAATCTAATCGAAATGAAAAGTATTTGGATGCTGTGCGTCTCCGCGGCGCTGGCGGTGTTCAGCTCGGCCGAAGATCAATGTCCGAAAAAAGGTCAGCAAGTTTATTAATTAATTAATTAATTAATTAATTAATTAATTAATTAATTAATTAATTAATGTATGTATGTATGTATGTGTTTATGCTTTCATTGTGGTTGTCTTAACAAGGAGAGCAGATACTTGCCGGATGAGATTAGGAATGGTAAACAGAATATGTATTATTATTATTATTATTATTAATATTATTTTAATACAGATATCGGAGATTTGCTGAATAGGATGACATTAAAGGGGAATTTGTGTACGTGGAAGAAGACGGGAGTCCCCTTTTTAAAAGTTTTAAAAGTTTACCGCGGTACATTTACAGTAATTTCAGGGTTTTTTTTGTAGAGTACCGTTTATTTATTATTATTATTATTATTATTATTATTTCTTTATTTATTATCAGAGCATAGTCTTTGTTTTGTTGTCTACACGTTGCAACACAGTGTAGTTTTTGTAACGGTTGATTCAACATACCAGTAAAACCATTTCAATCGATCAATTTAACCCAATATTGTGTTACTGGAAATGGACCTGTGTATTATTATTATTATAAAAAATTCAACCTTATGTCCCACAAAGTAGGTCATTAAAATAAGTTACAAAAGAAACCAACTAATTTAACCAATATTCACTTCATGTATTTGTAGATTCATTCTAGTGTATATTTCCGTGTTAAAGGTGATCTTTTTATTTTCTATATTAAATATTTTACAGTAATATTGAACAACTTTTACCATCATTTTAAATAAATAAATAGTCAATATTAAGGTATATTTACTGTAAAAAATACTTTTTTTTTTGTTTTTTTTACAGTCTATACTATTATTTGTTTATTTAGCAGACGCCTTTATCCATGGCGACTTACAGAGACTAGGGTGTGTGAACTATGCATCAGCTGCAGAGTCACTTACAACTACGTCTCACCCGAAAGACGGAGCACAAGGAGGTGAAGTGACTTGCTCAGGGTCACACAGTGAGTCAGTGTCTGAGGTGGGATTTGAACCGGGGACCTCCTGGTTACAAGCCCCTTTTCTTTAACCACTGGAACACACAGCCTCCTATATCTGTCTCTGTAGGCCCACCAGTGGGATTAATGTATGTTTACAGACTGGCATTCCAGTGACTGTATTTAATGTGTGGTGCCCATTTGTTTAAAATCATTGTCCTTTCTCACTCTACCATCCAGAGATAAGTAACGTGTTTAAAATGTACAAACACTGACTGATTGTGTTATGGGAGTGAAGGACGCTAAGGACAATCTGTCCCCCTTCGGCTGGATGTATTACAGAAGGTGTGAATCGCAATTGTGTGAATCTTGACTTCAGTGACTGGATCCAGAAACCTCCTGGACTGTGATAATAAATCAGTTTTTATGCATTTAACTAGAGAGACGGTATAAGAGAGAGATTGATAGATAGGTAAATATACTTCATGAAGAAGACATGTCATGGATAAACTGAAAACACACTATTTTAATAATTTATTGAGCGAGTTTTCAGTTTTATATCGATGGCCTTTCATCTTCATGTAGTATCTCCCATGATCCTGTTGGTTCCTGATTATCCCTAGAGAGAGAGAGAGAGAGAGAGCTGTCTGCTGTTTTTAAATTCTGAGTGTGTGTGTGTGTGTATATATATATATATATATATATATATATATATATATATATATATATATATATATATATCTACTATATAACCACACTATCCAGATATATATGGCTATCTATTTAAATATGTCAAATTGATTAAATCTATAATTTCCATAGTAAACCACAGACAGGCGCTATTGAAATGTGAATCTTGTAAAAGTAGATTCAGTGGTTGAACACAATGTTTCGCTGACACAAGCCACAGGAGACAGAAAAGCAGATGTAATCAAAAATAAAAAAGACAGCAGTGGCTTCAGTTCCTGCTTCTATACGCTCATTAGAAATCTCTTCGATTGCATTAGAAGTACCTAGACTTCCACTGTGACCTGTGGTGCCGCATCAGAAAGCCGTACTGCACTGCTTTGACATCAGAAAGTCGTACTGCACTGTTTTGACGTCAGAAAGCCGTACTGCACTGCTTTGACATCAGAAAGCCATACTGCACTGTTTTGACCTCAGAAAGCCGTACTGCACTGCTTTGACATCAGAAAGCCGTTCTGCACTGTTTTGATGTCAGAAAGCCGTACTGCACTGTTTTGATGTCAGAAAGCCATACTGCACTGTTTTGACGTCTGAACCGTGCTGTTGATTTGAATGTTTATCCCAGTACTGGCTTACTGTACATCAACACCAAACCCACGCAGTCTGGGATTCAGTGAAAACCAAGGGAACGCGGGTTAATATTTCACAGCCTGACAAACACGGATGGCAAACAAGTGAATTGGCAGCCTGGATTTATCATGAAGGCTCTCTTAACAGGCAGGTCATCAAACTGGACTCAAGATTTACCAGATAAACTGCCGTGCTGCGCAAAGACAGCTGGCCTTCAACGCTTCTTACCTCAAAGTGTAAATTAAATTAACCTTTTTTGATTCTCTCTCTCTCCTCTCTCTTTCGTTTCTTCTTGCCCCTCTCCCAACACCCTACCCCCCCTACCCCTCTCCATCTCCCCTACACCTCCATTCCCCTCTCCCTCCACTTCTCCATTCTACACTCCCCCTATCCCTCTCTCCTCTCAGTCTATTCGCCTCTCTCTCGGCTGCTCGCTCCGGGCAGCGCCGTGACCCTTCACTGCGGAGGGGACGCCTCGCTCCCGGGTCTCTCGGCGCCGGCCGAGTGGAGTCTGAACGGGAGGCCGCTGCGCTCGAACCCGCAGAGGACCGTCAGCGAGGACAGCGTCCTCATAACCGCGGCGCGGATCAACGACGCCGGGAACTACACCTGTCACCGAGGCGGCCAGATCATCTTCACCGTGAACATCACCGTCGGGGGTAGGTCTGTGCATGCCGGCTGCTTTCCACGCGTCTCCCTTGTCGTGATTTAAAGTTTAAAATGGTAAAACTTATAAAAGCACAGCAAAGTGTGATAAAGCACAGAGAGGTCTGGTGAAGCATAGGGAAGCATTGTAAAGCACAGAGAGGTCTGGTAAAGCATAGGAAAGCATTGTAAAGCACAGAGAGGTATGGCAAAGCATAGGGAAGCATTGTAAAGCACAGAGAGGTATGGTAAAGCATAGGGAAGCATTGTAAAGCACAGAGAGGTCTGGTAAAGCATAGGGAAGCATTGTAAAGCACAGAGAGGTCTGGTAAAGCATAGGGAAGCATTGTAAAGCACAGAGAGGGCTGGTAAAGCATAGGGAAGCATTGTAAAGCACAGAGAGGTCTGGTAAAGCATAGGGAAGCATTGTAAAGCACAGAGAGGGCTGGTAAAGCATAGGGAAGCATTGTAAAGCACAGAGATGTCTGGTAAAGCATAGGGAAGCATTGTAAAGCACAGAGAGGTACGGTAAGGCACAGGGTAAAGCGGCAGGAAGGGAGATTGCCCAACGATCAGAGTGCAAACCGCAGGCGTGCTGTTCCCATCGAGAGAGAGAGAGAGGGAGAGAGAGAGAGATGGACGCGTCTGCTTCCTTCTCCCTCCAGTTCAGTTGCAGAGCGGCGCAGCCACGCCTCAAAACACAGCGCCTCATCCCTGCACAGTTCACGCTGACCCTCGTTCACCCTTTAAAAGTTCGACACCTCGTTCACCTTTCCACTGTCGTTTGCCCCCACGTGATTTTTCCGTGGGTTTCCCACAGTTTAGCATAGTTCATTTTATTTGTATTTTTAAATCTGCTTTAACGCACCTCTCTGTTCGGGTTCGGGTCTGATCCCTCTCGCTCCGTGTCGGTGCCGGCCGGCCCGTGGGTTCGGGGTTCCGGTTTGATCTCTCGTTCCCGGTCTGTTCCAGTTGCTCCGGAGAAGCCTGTGCTGTCCTGCTATCGGAAGGTTCCCACTCAGAACGTGCGGTGCGAGTGGAGCGCCACCAACAGGCCGATCCCCGCACCCTCCTGCAAGCTGCTGGTCAGGAAGCGGTAAGTTCTCAATCTGTTTACATTAACATTATTATTCATATGATTCAGCTTGCAGAATGAATGTAAAACCTGGACTGGCTGAAACTGCTCTGCAATGCGAGTCATTATTATTATTATTATTATTATTATTATTATTATTATTATTATTATTATTATTATTATTAAGGTCACTGAAATACTGTGATATAAATATTCAAACCTGCTGAATAATGTGACGTTAACATATTGAATTACACATCATTTGTGTAGCATTGCATATACTGAATTGAAATGGAAAAATGTGACATTTCAAAATCTAACATGAAACACTACTGCTATTATTGCTTCCTTCCGGTAGACATATCTTTTTGCGATATCATTTTGTAGTTTCTTTGACATGATAAAATATCTAAAATGATGTGTGTGTCTGTGTGTGTGTGTGTGTGTATATATATATATATATATATATATATATATATATATATATATATATATATATATATAATTTTTTTTATTAACAGTAAAATTCTAAGCGATGCAAAACATTGTCCACAGCTGTATGTTAACCAGACCTGGGATTGTACAATTACAGTTTAATTGCAATTAATTCAGAATTTCCCTATTTTTTTTATTTTATTATTTTTTTTAATTTTTACAGTAGTAACTGACCCCTAGATGTGCTTTCCATAGTGTAGCTGCAGGGTGGTGATGGTGCCAGTTTCCCCGCAGGTTGATCGGCCAGTCCTCCCAGTATAACTGCACCTTCTCCAGTATGAAGCAGCGCTGCTCCTGCGTGCTGCCCCATGTGGAGGGGGACACTGTGCTCTACCTGGTCAGTCTGTGTGTCTCCAACAGCGCCGGGGCCCAGAAGAGCGAGGACCAGACCTTCACTGGAGACAGCATCAGTGAGAGAGGGGTGGGGAGAGGGGAGAGGGGAGAGGGGAGAGGGGAGAGGGGAGAGGGGAGAGGTAGAGGGGAGAGAGGGAGAGCGGAGAGCGGGAGGGGGGAGTGGGGAATGGGCTGTACTTCTATTCATTAGTGTGTATGTCTGGGAGATGGGGAGGGGGTAATGAGTAAGGAGAGGGGTGAGTGTGTGTATGTAAAGCAGACTTTTTGTAAATATTTTTTTGCAGGAGTCATTTTTAAGTTTTCCCCACATGCTTTTCCCATGTGTATACTATATATTAGTTTACTCTGGTTTGCCATGTTTACCAATATGCTTTACCATACTCTCTGTGCTTTACAATGCTTCCTTATGCTTTACCAGACCTCTCTGTGCTTTACAATGCTTCCCTATGCTTTACCATACCTCTCTGTGCTTTACAATGCTTCCTTATGCTTTACCAGACCTCTCTGTGCTTTACAATGCTTCCCTATGCTTTACCACACCTCTCTGTGCTTTACAATGCTTCCCTATGCTTTACCATACCTCTCTGTGCTTTACAATGCTTCCTTATGCTTTACCAGACCTCTCTGTGCTTTACAATGCTTCCCTATGCTTTACCAGACCTCTCTGTGCTTTACAATGCTTCCCTATGCTTTACCAGACCTCTCTGTGCTTTATCACACTTTGCTATGTATTTACTGTGGGACACTTGTTTTTTATAAAGGGCAGAGTACATTATAAAAAGCAAATAACCAACTGACATTCCTAAAAAAAAAAAAAAAAAGCACAGCTTCCCTCCCACCCCCTAACGTCGTTGGTTCCCTTCCCCTGTCAGTCAAGCCGGACCCACCAATCAACGTGCAGGTGCACGCCGTGATGAGGTCATCGCGGAGTCTCTGGGTCAACTGGTCAAAACCCCTGAGCTGGAGGACTGATTTCTATAGACTGCGTTACCAAGTGCGGTACAGGACCGACCAGCAGAGGGAGTACAAGCTGGTGAGTGGAGAGGGGAGGGCGAGATAGAGACAGAGAGACAGACAGACAGAGAGAGAGAGACAGCTGATAGACACATGTTGTTATTATCATTAAGCTGACAGAATGACTGTTCATTTATCGAATGTTTATTCCCATCCATTTATCACACTTACTATGTGTTCGTACTGGACTTTACTCATATAAGCAAATAGTTACTATAAGGGTTAACTGCACTGAGTCGAATTCACTCTTATAAGTTACTATGTGCTTTATTTTGCTCTGACTTGAACAGATTTGTATTGTACTTTCATATCTGCTCTTATCTGTATGATATTCTGTAATATTTTGTATTGTGATAACTTGTAACAATTGTAAGTTGCCCTGGATAAGGGCGTCTGCTAAGAAATTCATAATAATAATAATAATAATAATAATAATAATAATAATAATAATGTAAAACCTGGACTGGCTCAAACTGCTCTGCATTGGGAGTATTATTATTATTATTATTGTTGTTGTTATTATTATTATTATCATTAAGCTTCCAGAACAAATGTTATGTATAATGTGTGAGTCAGCCTCGCCCCCTCCCTGCCCTCTGTCTGACTCTGGTGTCGTCGCCCCCCCCCCCCCCCCCAGCTCCCCTCGCGGGACCCCCGCCTGCTGATCTCCGATGCGGGGCCGCGGCGCCGGTACGAGGTGCAGGTTCGAGGGCAGGAGGAGTTTGAACACGGGCAGTGGAGCGCCTGGAGTCACGAGGCATACGGACACACCTGGGCAGGTAAGCCCTGCGAGAACGAGCATGCAATAATAACACTGATAACAACCGTGCAATCTAGTAATGATAAAAACAATAACAATTGGTTTTTTTTTTTATATAATAGGGGGAAGCTTAAAAAAAACACAAAAAAAAATGCTGGGGTGAGGCGTTTTGCTTTACCGTACTTTACCACACTTTACCATGCTTTACCACACTTTACCATGCACTGTGTTGTTCCAATTGACGTTGTTCTTAAATTTCATTTTCCTGTACTAATGGAAAAAATAAATGGTGTTTTAATCTGGGGGACGATGCGGGTTACTCAGACCTTTTCATATAACACATAGATTTATTATCTGATTAATGACTCAATCGATGTGGCCTCTGAGCTGTCTCTGTCTCTGTCTCTGTCTCTGTCTCTGTCTCTCAGCTGTATTGAGTTTCAGCCACAAACAGAACTCGAGACTCTTGGCTTTAGAAATCGCATTGGTGTCACTGGGAGGTGAATCTTAGCTGGGCTCCGGAAGGCTTAGCGACTCCTTGTGAAATGAACGACTGACAGATTGCTGACCTTTTATAGAGAGAGAGAGAGAGAGAGAGAGAGAGAGAGAGAGAGAGAGAGGGGGAATAAAGTGAGACAGAAAGAGGAGGAAGAGAAACCGGAAAAGAAATAAAGGGAAAAAGCTGTTCCATTCAAGTAGATCCTTGTGTTTAAATTATCAGACCAGCAACTCACTCACACTCTCTCTCTCACACACACACACACACACACACACACACACAGACTCACACACACACACTCACACACACACACATACAGACACACTCACACACACACACACAACACAACACAGACACACACACACTCTCTCACACACACACACAGACACACACACACAGACACACACACACACTCACACACACACGCACACAACACAACACAGACACACACACTCTCTCTCTCACACACACACACACACACACACACACACAGTTGAAAACGCCTGCTGTCCAGTCTCGAACAGTAAACGCAGTCTCAAACCAGAGAAAATCCATTCGCTGGTCTTTCTTTTGAGAGATGAAAACTCCCAAAGCCATGAACTGTCATGAGCAGCATCGTTTTTTGTTTTTTTTTATTTCTTGCAAAACATCGATGTTACAAAACTAGAGATTAAAACAGCTTTAAACTTCTACCTGGGTGAGAGGCACACCCCAGCAACGTGAGCCAGAAATCACCCTGAAAGTCTCTCTCTTCTTGTTTTATTGCAGAACCAGAGCTCCAGACCCAAGGCTACCAATCCACCCACAGAGTGCACAAGGTCAGCCTGAGATCCACAAACTCCATTCATTTCCCAGGGATGGAATCAGACTCCCGCTGCACAGCAGTGTGATCCAGTCCTGGTGTCACTAGGAGTTTAATAATCAGACACACCTGAGCTTGTTAGCTAGACACACTGGGGCTGATCAAGCTGGTAGCAGTAAAACCTGGACTGGGTGACACTGCTGTGCAATAGGAGTCTTACTGGCATGTCTTTATACATTTTCTGATCTCAAAGAACAAACAGGAATATACAGAGATAGTAGTTCTTGGAGATAGGGTGGTCCTGATCTGTGAAGGACCTTGTAAGTCAATTTGGTAACTCGTTGGTAGCCAATTTATTATTATTATTATTATTATTATTATTATTATTATTATTATTAATAATTAGTCATTTAGCAGATGCTTTTATGCAAAGTGACTTACAGAGACTAGGGGGGTGAACTCTGCATCATCAACAACTGCTGCTGCTGCTGCTGCAGAGTCACTTCCAATAGGAGCTTGTTTGTTTTACGTCTCATCCGAAGGACGGAGCACAAGGAGGTGAAGTGACTTGCTCAGGGTCTCACACACACACACACACACACACAGGGAGTCAGTGTCTGAGCCGGGATTTGAACCTCCTGGTATCGAGCCCCTTTCTTTAACCGATGCACCCCCGGGACCCCAGCGCTGGGGTGTAATGTGCTGAAAGCCGTGTTTGGTTCCTCTGCAGGGCGTGCTTGCTGGCACTGTGGGAGGGACCGTCGACACCCTCTTCTCCCAGTCGGAGGGGTCTGGATTGGGGGAGGAAGAACTGGAAGGTAGGTCCTGTGCAGAGAACGGAAAGCGAGGGGGGGAAACCCGATTTTAAATCAAACGCAAGTTGATAGACTCTTGGTTACAGCTGACTGAAACATCGCAGTTTACTCAACAAAGGTGTTTTTAAAATCTAGATTCACTTTGTGTGTGAGTCATCTCACCCTGAGATCATTTTGCAGCTTTCCTGTGGTGAAACTATTCATATACCCTGGTTTACCATGCTTATTAATATGCTGTACCGTACCTCTCTGTGCTTTACAATGCTTCCCTATGCTTTACCAGACCTCTCTGTGCTTTACAATGCTTCCCTATGCTTTACCAGACCTCTCTGTGCTTTACAATGCTTCCCTGTGCTTTACCAGACCTCTCTGTGCTCTCTCTCCCAGTCCAGGCCTCCTCTAACGGCAGTGACCTGTTGGCTCGACACACAGGCTGGGTGACAGGAGTGACTCTGCTGGGAGCCGTGATCCTCGTCTCTCTCTTCATTGCACAGTAAGAGCTATTCATCCCCAGTCCTTGGGTCCAGAACTCCCCTCATTATTGGAAGTTTGAGGATTAACTTTGAGAAGGGGGCTGCTTCATTATCTTCACTGTGCTTTGAGAAGGGGGCTGGTTCATTATCTTCACTGTGCTTTGAGAAGGGGGCTGCTTCATTATCTTCACTGTGCTTTGAGAAGGGGGCTGCTTCATTCTCTTCACTGTGCTTTGAGAAGGGGGCTGCTTCATTATCTTCACTGTGCTTTGAGAAGGGGGCTGCTTCATTATCTTCACTGTGCTTTGAGAAGGGGGCTGCTTCATTATCTTCACTGTGCTTTGAGAAGGGGGCTGCTTCATTATCTTCACTGTGCTTTGAGAAGGGGGCTGCTTCATTCTCTTCACTGTGCTTCACTCTGATCAAACACACCGCATTGAAAGACTTCTCCTTCTTGCAGGTATCGGAAGAAGCTCAAGGCCCAGCTGTTGAAACTGGGGGGTCTGGCACCCCATTTCCGGCCCCCCTTTGCCAAGGTGAGGGAGCCCCAAATGACCTCTGATCTCCAGGGGATCCCCCTGTCCTCTCCCCCCAGTTCCAGAGCCCAGGCAGAGGGGAGAGAAGAGCCCGCCCCCCTGTCCAGCCCTGCCCCTCCCTCCCCCCTTCACCTCATGAATATGGGCTACTTCCTGGTGCCCCTCAGAGAGCCACAGGGGGGCCCTTCTCTGGAGCCACGCAGCCAGGAGAGTGAGGAGACTTAACTGTCAGCGACCCCCCCCCCCCCCCAGCCACCCAAAGCCCTTTCTATTGTACTGCTGTTATTAGAGCAATGACAGATTTCTGTAAAACCTTAAGTTACCACTGACTCACTCACTCACTCACTCACTGTGTGTGACCCTGAGCGAGTCACTTCACCTCCTTGTGCTCTGGATGAGACGCAAAACAAACGAGCTCCTGTTGGAAGCGACTCTGCAGCAGCAGCAGCAGCAGTTGATGATGAAGCAGAGTTCACCCCCTAGTCTCTGTAAGTCGCTTCGGATAAAAGCGTCTGCTGAATGACTCATTAATAATGTTGCCAGTGCTTACAATAAGAAGAGAGAGAGAGTGGAAGATGGTTAGCTATCTTTCAAAGGGAGGCACCAGTGATTATGTTAATCAATCTAATAAGAGGTAAGAGAATGGATTTTACAGACGGTATGCTCTCTTTCAAAGGGAGGCACCAGTGATCATATAACCAGTGGTAATGAATCAGCTGCATGGCACATACATGGAGTTTAAGCCCGTGGGTAGCTCTGCTGTCCTGGGCAGGCGGTAATGTTGCCCATGCTGAGAAACCATCTCTCTCTCTATTGAGAAGCGAGCTGACGTCTGCAGCCTCCTGGGAGGCTCCAGTCTAGCGCTGGCAAGTCAAACCTGTTTTTTTTTTTTTTTTTTTTATTATAATTATTTTTGTAAAGCAGCAGTTGCTGTCGAGGCTGCTGTGTGTTTTCGATGGCTTGCTGTCAGTTTCGTCGAGGGCCTGTGCAGACTGTGGGAGAGCTTGTGAATAATGACGAGTGGGTGGGTGGGCAGGCGTGGGGGGATTTTCCATCAAATCGATGAGAAATCTAGAAATAGAGTCAAAGGGAAGTGAAACCAAACAACTCTGAGAGAGCTTAATGTCAATGCAACTATATATATATATATATATATATATATATATATATATATATATATATATATATATATATATATATATAAAAATTCTTGCACAGTTTCCCCCCATGGTTACCCGATGCATTTTTGTCAGGTTCTTTTACACGTTTCCAAGCATGAAATATTGAAAATAGCTGCACAAAAGCAGCTTTGGACACATAATAAATACTTTTTATTTAGTTTATTTTGTTTTCATTTAAATTTTTTTCCAGATTTCTTTCCATAGTTTTATCTGGGGGGGGAGTGTGAAATGGCATCCACCTTTTATTTATTTATTTTGAAATATATAAATATAATGCTGTATCACATTTCTTTGCTTTTCTTATAGCACTCACCTAATTCGAATCACGTTTTTTAAAACTGTACTGTACTGTAAATATGTGGGTAGACGTGTTGATTTCTCAATTTGTATATGAGCTATTCTGTGTAAAAAGATCAATAAATGTATAAAGATTTTATCTGTTTTCTACAGCGACCTCGGAAATATGTTTTTGTTGTTGTAATTTATTAATATCCCTGTATCCTACCAGTGGCTTTCTGTTTGGGGTGGGTGACAATCTCGTTCTCGATAAGTTGTTGAGACATCAATGTTAACGTAGTGTGAGAAAACGCTGCTGTTGTAATAGCTCTGGGAACGAAACTTAAAAGAAAATCTGAGACTTCCGATTAGGAAATTCTTGCCAAGTCGTGTTACCCAATAATAGTAATAAAACAATAACTATTTTGTTAAATTCTAATTCTGCATTGTAAAGCACAGAGAGGTCTGGTAAAGCATAGGGAAGCATTGTAAAGCACAGAGAGGTCTGGTAAAGCATAGGGAAGCATTGTAAAGCACAGAGAGGTCTGGTAAAGCACAGGGAAGCATTGTAAAGCACAGAGAGGTGTGGTAAAGCATAGGGAAGCATTGTAAAGCACAGAGAGGTCTGGTAAAGCATAGGGAAGCATTGTAAAGCACAGAGAGGTCTGGTAAAGCATAGGGAAGCATTGTAAAGCACAGAGAGGTCTGGTAAAGCATAGGGAAGCATTGTAAAGCACAGAGAGGTCTGGTAAAGCATAGGGAAGCATTGTAAAGCACAGAGAGGTGTGGTAAAGCATAGGGAAGCATTGTAAAGCACAGAGAGGTCTGGTAAAGCATAGGGAAGCATTGTAAAGCACAGAGAGGTCTGGTAAAGCATAGGGAAGCATTGTAAAGCACAGAGAGGTCTGGTAAAGCATAGGGAAGCATTGTAAAGCACAGAGAGGTGTGGTAAAGCATAGGGAAGCATTGTAAAGCACAGAGAGGTCTGGTAAAGCATAGGGAAGCATTGTAAAGCACAGAGAGGTCTGGTAAAGCATAGGGAAGCATTGTAAAGCACAGAGAGGTCTGGTAAAGCATAGGGAAGCATTGTAAAGCACAGAGAGGTCTGGTAAAGCATAGGGAAGCATTGTAAAGCACAGAGAGGTCTGGTAAAGCATAGGGAAGCATTGTAAAGCACAGAGAGGTGTGGTAAAGCATAGGGAAGCATTGTAAAGCACAGAGAGGTCTGGTAAAGCATAGGGAAGCATTGTAAAGCACAGAGAGGTCTGGTAAAGCATAGGGAAGCATTGTAAAGCACAGAGAGGTCTGGTAAAGCATAGGGAAGCATTGTAAAGCACAGAGAGGTCTGGTAAAGCATAGGGAAGCATTGTAAAGCATATTTTATTTTAAATGGTAAGCTAACCCTTCTAAAGCACGGTGTGGCACGGCACGTTGAAGAATAGCAAGGTTTGGTGGAGATGAGATTCCTGTTCAGTTTAGGACACCCCCACACCCCTCTTTTCTACGGTTGTAGTTTTTACATTTTTTTTTTCCATTTGATCGTTTTGGGGTTTTTTGTGTGTGTGTGTTTTTTTTACTTCCTCATTTTTCAAAGGGCTGGTTATAGAAAGCCTGAAGCCACAACGGATCCAGATGTGAGCCCAGCACAGGAGCAGTGAGCGGGCTTCAAAAACAGCAAAACCCACCTCTGCATAAAGACCGCCTCACATAAGGCTGTTATATTGCACACCTGATTCTCTCCTATTGATGACAATATTAAAGCCAAACCCCTGTATTCAGTATTAAAGCTGTCCCCCTGTATGCAGTATTAAGGCAGTCCCCCTGTATTCAGTATTAAGGCTGTCCCCCTGTATTCAGTATTAAGGCTGTCCCCCTGTATTCAGTATTAAAGCTGTCCCCCTGTATTCAGTATTAAGGCTGTCCCCCTGTATGCAGTATTAAGGCTGTCCCCCTGTATTCAGTATTAAGGCTGTCCCCCTGTATTCAGTATTAAAGCTGTCCCCCTGTATTCAGTATTAAGGCCGTCCCCCTGTATTCAGTATTAAGGCCGTCCCCCTGTATTCAGTATTAAGGCTGTCCCCCTGTATTCAGTATTAAGGCTGTCCCCCTGTATTCAGTATTAAGGCTGTCCCCCTGTATTCAGTATTAAAGCTGTCCCCCTGTATTCAGTATTAAGGCCGTCCCCCTGTATTCAGTATTAAGGCTGTCCCCCTGTATTCAGTATTAAGGCAGTCCCCCTGTATTCAGTATTAAGGCTGTCCCCCTGTATTCAGTATTAAGGCAGTCCCCCTGTATTCAGTATTAAGGCTGTCCCCCTGTATTCAGTATTAAGGCTGTCCCCCTGTATTCAGTATTAAGGCTGTCCCCCTGTATTCAGTATTAAAGCTGTACCCCTGTATTCAGTATTAAGACCAGCCCCCTGTATTCAGTATTAAGACCAGCCCCCTGTATTCAGTATTAAGGCTGTCTCCCTGTATTCAGTATTAAAGCTGTACCCCTGTATTCAGTATTAAGACCAGCCCCCTGTATTCAGTATTAAGACCAGCCCCCTGTATTCAGTATTAAGGCTGTCCCCCTGTATTCAGTATTAAGGCTGTCCCCCTGTATTCAGTATTAAAGCTGTACCCCTGTATTCAGTATTAAGACCAGCCCCCTGTATTCAGTATTAAGACCAGCCCCCTGTATTCAGTATTAAGGCTGTCTCCCTGTATTCAGTATTAAAGCTGTACCCCTGTATTCAGTATTAAGACCAGCCCCCTGTATTCAGTATTAAGACCAGCCCCCTGTATTCAGTATTAAAGCTGTCCCCCTGTATTCAGTATTAAGGCTGTCCCCCTGTATTCAGTATTAAAGCTGTACCCCTGTATTCAGTATTAAGACCAGCCCCCTGTATTCAGTATTAAGACCAGCCCCCTGTATTCAGTATTAAGGCTGTCTCCCTGTATTCAGTATTAAGGCCACTTGCTTCCTCTTTAGTCCTGAGTTCTGAATTTTCTGTTAAGAAAAGGAAGTTGGACGGGACAGTTTGTTTTTGTTTCTTTACACAATAAAAATGATTTTATTTAATGTTGTCGTCATCGTTGTTGTTGTTGGTGCTACTTTTGCAGCCAGCATCATATTAAAACAAAACAAAAAAACACAAGAACAACGATCCGTACAATATTCGACATTCTCCATTATAAATACAGGGAATCGTACAGAAACACAGGCTTTCCTCTTAGTTCCTGTGACTCTCCTGAACTCTTTGTGAGGGAGAGAGAGAGGAGAAGGGGAGAGAGGCAAAAGAAAGGCATTCGTATTTGAGTGACCGAAGAGGGAGGGGGAGAGAGAGGGGCTGAGATCATTCAGTAATAAATCAGCCTGCTATTACTTTTTTTTTAATTGTTGAAAGAAAGAAAGAAAGAGAGAAGAAAGAAAGATAGAATTCCGCTCACTTCACACCAAAAATATATATATATATATCTCCCACCCCCCTGTGTGAGAGAGACAAGCCAATGGGATCAGTGGTGCCGGTGCAGTGGGTGGAGCAGAGCCATGTGCTCCGCCCCCTTGAAGGGGAGTTTCTGAGAGGGGGCGGGCTGTGTGAGAGACGAGGAGGGCCAATGGGGATCAGTGGTGCCGGTGCAGTGGGTGGAGCAGAGCCATGTGCTCCGTCCCCTTGAAGGGGAGGTTCTGAGAGGGGGCGGGCTGTGTGAGAGAGGAGGAGGGCCAATGGGGATCAGTGGTGCCGGTGCAGTGGGTGGAGCAGAGCCATGTGCTCCGCCCCCTTGAAGGGGAGTTTCTGAGAGGGGGCGGGCTGTGTGAGAGACGAGGAGGGCCAATGGGGATCAGTGGTGCCGGTGCAGTGGGTGGAGCAGAGCCATGTGCTCCGCCCCCTTGAAGGGGAGTTTCTCTCGGGTGTAGTGATGCACCACTGCGGGGATGCTGTCCAGCACACAGCTGCTCTGGTTCAAGGTGAACTTGTTGTCTTTAGTTTGAGCCACGATGATGTGAACACAGCCCTGGCTGGTCCTGCAAAGACAGACAGATACTTCAGTTAGCCCCTCTTCTCAAATGTATGATTAAAGAAACAGACAGACAGACAGATACTTCAGTTAGCCTTCAATGGCTTCCCTCCAATCGAGTTGTGAGCAAAACAAGCCTGTGTTTGCATGTATTACAGAATTTATGTTGTGGAAAGCATACTACCTGCATTAGCCATGGGGTGGGTGTACTACATATGGCATTTGTTTATATATATATTTTTTTTTATTACTTTACATATTTATAGATTTTTTTTTTTTTTAAAGTGACTCATTGCTGTGTTAATACTGCCATCTAGTGGGTTAGTTGACCATGTTTTTTTTTGTTTTAATATGCTTTACCAGACCTCTCTGTGCTTTACAATGCTTCCCTATGCTTTACCAGACCTCTCTGTGTTTTACAATGCTTCCCTATGCTTTACCATACCTCTCTGTGCTTTACAATGCTTGCCTATGCTTTACCAGACCTCTCTGTGCTTTACAATGCTTCCCTATGCTTTACTAGACCTCTCTGTGCTTTACAATGCTTCCCTATGCTTTACCAGACCTCTCTGTGTTTTACAATGCTTCCCTATGCTTTACCAGACCTCTCTGTGCTTTACAATGCTTCCCTATGCTTTACCAGACCTCTCTGTTTTTTACAATGCTGTCCCTGTGCCCTATCGCACTGCACTGTGGGGTTTGTAGTGGTTGGTTTCTGAGGTGTGACGTCACAAAGCACTCACTTCAGGGCGATGGAGTACTTGCTGTTTCCTGATTCGCTGTTCCGGATGAGGAAGCTCGCCTCCTTACAGGGCTGCAGAAGAGACTCCGCCTCCCCCCGAGAGATCGAGCCGTGATACCAGCTGAAACACACGCCACACGCCACGCAACCGTGAGACACACGCAACACGCAAACCCTGGCTCACTCCCACCAGCTGCTGCCACCTACCTGCTCATTTCAATAATACACCTGAACAAGGGGAGCTCTGAACCCCAGGACTGGGTGCAGCAGCAGCAGCAGCAGCAGGGCTAGTGTGAGTTTCTAACCCTGCTCAAGCTCCTGGCTCCTGATCGTTTCAATATTAATAATAATAGATTTCATTGAGGGGAGCTCTGAACCCCAGGACTGGGTGCAGCAGCAGCATACGCTCTGTGTCTCTATTCAGTATCGAGACAGGTCACTATACAGCCCTGGTATCTGCTCCTGTCCTACCTCTGCTTGTCCAGGGGCAGTGTGGGGTCCACCCTGCTCTCTGCTGCCTCGCTGCTGCCCCCTGCAGGCTGGGGCTGGGGCTGCGGCTGGCTCGAGGACAGCGGCTGCTGCTGCTGCTGTTTCAGCACCTTCTGAGTCCAGCTCTTCTGCCTGTGGTGCTGCTGCCGGGTGGGGCCGGGGGGCTCGTCCTTCGAGGGGGGGGTGCGCTCGGAGCTCTCGAACTGCACTGTGAGGGGGAGGGGGGGGGAGTTAGTTATGCTGACCCACAATATAATATTTTGAACAAATGATTTTTAATCATACACCCTGCCCCTCTGCTCTCTCTTTCCTCTCTCTCTCTCTCTCACCGGACAGCGCCTTCACGATCTCCTCTTTCTTCCATTCCCAGGGCTGCTCGTACTCTCCCGCGGGGCGCTCGTCGTTTTCGGGGCGCGCCCCCTCCCCCTCCCCCTTACCCTCTGGGGTGTCGTAGAGCTGGGCGGTCTGGGGGGTCCCCCCCTCCCCCTCGCTGGGGGGGTCGTACAGCAGCGGCTGCTGCTTGCACAGGAGGTCCTTGGAGCCGCGCCTGCGAATTTCTGAGACGAGAGAGAGAGAGAGAATGAACGTGAGGATATTAATGCTAAACACCTTAGGAAAGTCCCCCACAGTAAAAGCACTGTAAAGCACAGAGAGGTCTGGTAAAGCATAGGGAAGCATTGTAAAGCACAGAGAGGTCTGGTAAAGCATAGGGAAGCATTGTAAAGCACAGAGAGGTCTGGTAAAGCATAGGGAAGCATTGTAAAGCACAGAGAGGTGTGTTAAAGCATAGGGAAGCATTGTAAAGCACAGAGAGGTCTGGTAAAGCATAGGGAAGCATTGTAAAGCACAGAGAGGTCTGGTAAAGCATAGGGAAGCATTGTAAAGCACAGAGAGGTGTGGTAAAGCATAGGGAAGCATTGTAAAGCACAGAGAGGTCTGGTAAAGCATAGGGAAGCATTGTAAAGCACAGAGAGGTCTGGTAAAGCATAGGGAAGCATTGTAAAGCACAGAGAGGTCTGGTAAAGCATAGGGAAGCATTGTAAAGCACAGAGAGGTCTGGTAAAGCATAGGGAAGAATTGTAAAGCACAGAGAGGTCTGGTAAAGCATAGGGAAGCATTGTAAAGCACAGAGAGGTCTGGTAAAGCATAGGGAAGCATTGCAAAGCACAGAGAGGTCTGGTAAAGCGTATTAAAAAACAGCCCTCTGTCTGTCTGTCTGTCAGAGGGACAGACTGCCTCCCTGGCCTCTCATTCTGGTCAAGTCAGTGAATTCAGTTTTGTCCCAAATCTACCAAACGAACGAACGAGGTAAACAAGACCGAGGGGTGAAAGGTCAGCGTCGAGCTGCTGAGTGATGCGCTTCCTGATTGCTGGGAAGCGAGGGGGGGGGGGGCATCCTGAGGCTGTCGCCGTGGCAACGGGAAGACTTTCTGCTGCGCAAGAGAGGGGACAGAGCTGGACAGGAAACAGGAATTAGGGGCAGGAAGCAGGAGAGGAAACTGCGCCCATTGCAGAACTGATAGAGAACAGCGAGGGGGGGGGGGGGGGGGGACACGGGGTCAGGCAGCCTATATCTCCAAAAGCAGCAAAACATTTTTTTGAACTCTGTTTATTGATTTTCCAGTTTTCAGAAAAACAGATTAATCATGAATACATCTCTCTCTAAGGGTGACGCTGCTGTGCAATAGGAGTCTTATTCCCATCCCTGATCTAGCTGTCTATCTAAATATCCCACCACTACCACCAATATACTGTAGCTGTCCTCTCTAAAATCAGCTAAAAACCTCCTTCAACCAACGACTATCTACAGCCAGGGTCTCCAACCCTGGTCCTGGAGAGCCCCTCTCCAGCAGGTTTTATAGCTGTCTTTACATCATCAGTGGCTAAAGATCTGGAACATCTGTTCATCTGGACTAATTAAGCCAATAACTGGTTCAATTAAGTAACAGATTGGTTGAAATGAAAACCAGCAGCCCCAGTAGCTCTCCAGGACTAAGGCTGGAGACTCCTGATCTACAGGGATGGGAATCAGACTCCCGTTGCACAGCAGTGTGATCCAGTCCTGGTTTCACTAGGAGTTTAATAATCAGACACATCTGAGCTTGTTACCTAGACACACTGCGGGCTGATCAAGCTGGTAGTAAAACCTGGACTGGGTGACCCTGCTGTGTCTTATTCTCATACAGAGCTGGCTCTTTAGTTGAAGGGTAAGACGCCATGCATGGAAGATTTAACACCCCCACCCCCTTCCATCCAGCCCTCACGGGGTTAACTCCGAGCGTCCCTGTTCCATAAATACCAGAGTTCACGCTCCTTGCAAAAAAACACAACACCACACACTCAGCCCCCACAGCCCCGCGCTGCAACACAAAGACCCACAGCTCCTTTCATACCAGCATCCTGTCCACCGGCTTCCTGCAATTGAGCCCAGCTGTACCTCCAGACAGCTAGACGCGCTGCTGGACACTTTATTAGGACCTGATCATTCACTAGCCTCTCGGTCCTGCCTTTCACCTTCCTCGGGAGCCCTGGGTTTCTATCTGGGGGGGGGGGGCTCGGTGGCGCAGACAGACAGACAGACAGACAGACAGACTGACTGAGGTTACCATGTGACTCCATGTACACTAGGACAGTTCGGACACTTTATTAGGTCCTGTACCCAATACCTGTTTGCCCAGATACCCAGCCCTGAGGGGTCCATTTTAACTGTAATTGTAATTGATAAGAAAGCACAGCATCGTAAAGCATATTCAAAAAACAAACCAGAGCAAAGCTGACCCTTTGTACAAGCTCTCCATAGTAAAAGCAAACTCACAACAGCTCGGACATTAACCCCGTTGCTTCTGTAGGTATTATTATTATTTATTTCTTAGCAAACACCCTTATCCAGGGCGACTTACAATTGTTACAAGATATCACATTATTTTTTACATACAATTCCCCATTTATACAGTTGGGTTTTTACTGGAGCAATCTAGGTAAAGTACCTTGCTCAAGGGTACAGCAGCAGTGTCCCCCCACCTGGGACTGAACCCACGACCCTCCGGTCAAGAGTCCAGAGCCCTAACCGCTAATCCACAGTTCTGATTTGCTGTGCGTCTGAAATCAAACCACTGGGACTGAAAATCTGGGAAAATCATCAATGCTGAGTGAGTTCATTCTCTATCGTTGTATCGTTCGCTATCGTACCCGTTATGATCAGCTGCGCGTCGTAGGGTTCCATGTAGCCGTCGTTCTCCCCGACTCTCTCCGCGTCCCGCTGGCCCTTCGTCCGCTTTGCATCGTAGGGGTCCGCGTAGTCTTCCAGAATTATCACCTGCAGTGAAGAGGAGGTGCAGAGGGATCTTTACAATGCGTCCCTGTGCTTTACCAGACCTCTCTGTGCTTTACAATGCTTCCCTATGCTTTACCAGACCTCTCTGTGCTTTACAATGCTTCCCTATGCTTTACCACACCTCTCTGTGCTTTACAATGCTTGCCTATGCTGTACCATACCTCTCTGTGCTTTACAATGCTTGCCTATGCTTTACCAGACCTCTCTGTGCTTTACAATGCTTCCCTATGCTTTACCAGACCTCTCTGTGCTTTACAATGCTTCCCTATGCTTTACCCGACCTCTCTGTGCTTTACAATGCTTCCCTATGCTTTACCAGACCTCTCTGTGCTTTACAATGCTTCCCTATGCTTTACCAGACCTCTCTGTGCTTTACAGTGCTTCCCTATGCTTTACCAGACCTCTCTGTGCTTTACAATGCTTGCCTATGCTGTACCATACCTCTCTGTGCTTTACAATGCTTGCCTATGCTTTACCAGACCTCTCTGTGCTTTACAATGCTTCCCTATGCTTTACCAGACCTCTCTGTGCTTTACAATGCTTCCCTATGCTTTACCCGACCTCTCTGTGCTTTACAATGCTTCCCTATGCTTTACCAGACCTCTCTGTGCTTTACAATGCTTCCCTATGCTTTACCAGACCTCTCTGTGCTTTACAATGCTTCCCTATGCTTTACCAGACCTCTCTGTGCTTTACAATGCTTCCCTATGCTTTACCATACCTCTCTGTGCTTTACAATGCTTTTATAGACTTTTAATTCGAGTTTTACTAAAATGGTAAACTTGTAAAAGGATAAAAGACGTCTGCCAAATAAATAATATATATGGCGGGGGGGGGGGCTGGTCTGGAGTCGCATTTTCAGTCTATGGCTCTTGTGTTACATGTCGCTCAGATCCACGGGTCCGATTCGCGTGGGCTTTGCTGCTCGCATTACCGCGCCTCAGACAAAACGCTCTCATGTCACTCCATCTTATGAAAGCGACTGCCCGAGGCGTGATCCGAGCCGGGTTAAGAGACAGTATTCTTTACACAAAGCGGCTCCGATATCCGATCTGGGTTCAAAATAATACTCAGAACAATGCTTTGAGTTTCAACAGTGTTTTTTTTTTTTTTTTTTTTTCAAAAAAAATATTAACCCATTAACTACCTAATAATTTTCTTTGAAAGAAAATAAAATTTAAAAAAATGCCGTGTGCAATGTTTTCAGTGTATATATGTATATATGTATAACCCGTGTGCAATGTTTTCAGTGTATATATGTATATATGTATAAACTGCACACAGTGGACGGCAGGCCGGTCGGAAGCGGATCGGATCCCCTCCGCTCAGGGTTTTAAGTTAATAAGGAAGTCTTTGATCCTCTTTGCCATCGCTGGGCAAACCAACCAACCAACCAACAAACAGAAGAAGAAGAAAAAGCCTCATACACGGTATTAATAAGCTGTGTATTCCTCCTTACACGTCTAGCACCACATCCATTTAGTTTGCAAGTCCTATATCAACAACACACACACACACACACACACACACACACACACACACACACACACATTATATATATAAAGGAAGAAAAGTCATTGATAAAAAACAAACGAAATATTTTGGCACTTTTTTTGAAGGCATATTTAGTTCTTAAAAGTCGGGACGTCCCAACACCGTCGCTTTTTCAGGAGTTACTATCTTTAGGGGAAAATTTTCTCAAATTTTGTCCACACATTGATAGTAATACCTGCCCCCCTCCAAAAAATATATAATAATAATAATAATAATAATAATAATAATAATATATATATATATATATATATATATATATATATATATATATATATATATATATATATATATATATATATATATATGTAAACCCCACGTATGAAGCCATATACAGAATTAATAAACATTCAGAGTTTTCTTCAGAGTCTAAGAGTTTGTATTTTTTTGTTTTTTATTTTATTTTCTTACCGTATCTTGTTTGCTTGCGCACGTTTTGCCTTTTTCTTGATCCGCTCCCCCGGCTGCGGGAGACCCCGCCGCAGAGCCGTTATAATTCTTCCCGTTTTTCTCGTGTTTGTCCACCTTGATCAACCGGCTGATGTAGGTTCTAGCGGAGCCGGGTCCGCCCTTACCGCCCCGGGACTCCTCCAGCCCGGGCTCTGCCCGGGAATTCTTTCGACTTTTACCCGGGATAAAACTCGAGATGTCCCAACTGCTAATCTTGCCTTCTTTGCTCCCGGTCGTGACGGGACCGGTCCTGCCGAGCTCGATTGCCGAATTTTTACGATTTTTACCGGTCAGCACCGAAGCTGACCCTTCCACCACCGCCGAATTCTTACGCCAAGTTCCAGAATGTTTGCCGGCGCTCTTTGCGGCACCCGTGCCGGCCGCTGTCCCGAGTTTAGCCCGGGGGTTCGGTGACGAACCCGTGTCGGAAGCGGATCGGATCCGGTCCGCTCCAGTTTTTAAGTTAATAGGGAAGTCTTTGAACCATGCCATGGCTGGGCAGCCCAAACCAACCAACCAACAAACGAGAAAACTCAACAAAACAAAAAAAAAAACAACCTATAAGCACGTATCAAGACATACACTGTATAGATAAGCTGTGTATTCCTCCTTACACGTCTAGCACCACATCCATTTAGTTTGCAAGACTCATATCTCAACACAAACTCCCACAAAAGTGCGTCTGATTCAAAACCTGCAAGAGCTGCGTTCCTATTACAGTGAAAGGGGGAAAAAAGTATGATTTTTCTCAGTGTTAGCGCTCTCAGATATAAACCCGCACTCCTGTCCCTCATTCCTTGCTCACTGAGCTCTATCTAATTTCTGAGTCGATCAGTTCTCTCACCTTGCCTGCATGTCCCTACTGGGCGTGTCCGCGGTGTTCCATGTGGGCGGGGTTTCGCATTCTAGTACACGCCCATGTGTGGATTTTTTCGGCCCCGTTTTCAGACACACGTGGTTGGTACCGTATATCCTCTAAATAGGCGCGTCTGGCCGCGGCGTGGTACTGTTGTTACCCCGCATGCGCGTGTTTACTCGATGCTATAGCGGCCGGCGATACGTGTACCGATACGTGAACGATACCGCGGGAGATCGAAGCAGTATCGAGACTTATTATTTTATCATTGTATTTTGAATTCTTACCCCGTTGGACGATTTACAGAGGCGTGGCTCGGAAGAGGTTTGTAAACAACGCGGGAATAAAATAAAATAAACGTGAAATTGTTTTTAGCGGCGGCGGGGCTGAACATGTTAGAAAGTTAAATTGAAACAGGCTAGCGGTTAGAATACGTTATTAATTGTTTTATTAATATTGTATATCAGCTTGTGTCGCGTTGCCGGCGCAGTGTTTTTTTTTTTTTGGTGGGACTGGGGTGGGTTCCAGAAATGTCGTGCGTGGTGTTGTTTTGGTAATGTCTTTGCGTGGAAATAACCTTTATATAATTATATACTCATAAATCATTGACAAATAAACAAACAAACACAATTTAATAAATAAAGCCACACGCGCGCCCTTAGCATCAGCGGCAGGCCTGTAATTGTTTTATTAAAAAGGGCACCATTTTGAAAAAGCGTAACTTTGATCTATCTATCTATCTATCTATCTCTCTCTCTCTCTATCTATCTATCTATCTATCTATCTATCTATCTATCTATCTATCTATCTATCTATCTATCTATCTATTTCTCTCTCTCTCTCTCTATCTCTCTATCTATCTATCTATCTATCTCTCTCTCTCTCTCTCTCTCTCTCTCTCTATCTATCTCTCTCTCTCTCTCTCTCTCTCTCTCTATCTATCTATCTATCTATCTATCTATCTATCTATCTATCTCTCTCTATTTCTCTCTCTCTCTCTCTCTATCTATCTATCTATCTATATCTCTCTCTCTCTCTATCTATCTATCTATCTATCTACATTACATTCTGGCGCCAGTAGACCTGTTGTCGTTTTTATAATTATTTTTTCGTATCCCTTAGCAACCATAGTCGGTGGTAGCTTCTCATTGGGTGTGGGCTAGTCACATGACCCCCCCGCACCCCCAGTTTAAAAGACAGCGTTGGCGGCGTCCATTCTAATCGAGCCCTGCTGCTTCTCCAAAGGGAGCGGGTCGTGTGCGCGGTGTTAGTAAGCGTGCAGGTGCGATGGCTCGTTATTGTACGCTGGGTCAATGACAAATATATTCATTATTATGTGTCCAAAACTATTTACATTTTTTTTTTTTTCCGCCAGCAATTTTCAATGGAAGTGCAGAGAAGCGAAGGAGGGCCAAGTAAGAATATTCACATTTTTTGTTGTTGTTTGTTATTTTTGATATCTAAGATCACGTTTAAAAAAAAAAAAGCTCAAATAACTAATTAAGAACGATATATTTTGCAATTACAGGGACGGGAATCAGACTCCCGCTGCACAGCAGTGTGATCCAGTCCTGGTTTCACTGGGAGTTTAATAATCAGACACACCTGAGCTTGTTAGCTAGACACACTGGGGCTGATCAAGCTGGTAGCAGTAAAACCTGGACTGGATCACACTGCTGTGCAATAGGAGTCTGATTCCCATCCCTGTACTGTTTACACATTTACACACTAGTGTTATTATTATACACAGCATCCTAATTCATATTGTATTCTAGTAATGTTATTATTATACATAGCATCCTAGTTCATATTGTATTCTAGTAGTGTTATTATTATACATAGCATCCTAGTTCATATTGTATTCTAGTAGTGTTATTATTATACATAGCATCCTAGTTCATATTGTATTCTAGCAGTGTTATTATTATACACAGCATCCTAGTTCATATTGTATTCTAGTAGTGTTATTATTATACAGAGCATCCTAGTTCATATTGTATTCTAGCAGTGTTATTATTATACATAGCATCATAGTTCATATTGTATTCTAGTAGTGTTATTATTATACATAGCATTCTAGTTCATATTGTATTCTAGCAGTGTTATTATTATACATAGCATCCTAGTTCATATTGTATTCTAGTAGTGTTATTATTATACAGAGCATCCTAGTTCATATTGTATTCTAGCAGTGTTATTATTATACATAGCATCATAGTTCATATTGTATTCTATTAGTGTTATTATTATACACAGCATCCTAGTTCATATTGTATTCTAGTAGTGTTATTATTATACATAGCATTCTAGTTCATATTGTATTCTAGCAGTGTTATTATTATACATAGCATCCTAGTTCATATTGGATTCTAGTAGTGTTATTATTATACATAGCATCCTAGTTCATAGTGTATTCTAGTAGTGTTATTATTATACATAGCATCCTAGTTCATATTGTATTCTAGCAGTGTTATTATTATACATAGCATTCTAGTTCATATTGTATTCTAGCAGTGTTATTATTATACACAGCATCCTAGTTCATATTGTATTCTAGTAGTGTTATTATTATACATAGCATCCTAGTTCAGATTGTATTCTAGTAGTGTTATTATTTGCACTGACTGTAAACTACACTGTATTTAAATATGAAGCTTGCATTGTAACCCTGTGCTGCCCTGTAACACCTGTGTGAGTCGCCTGGGATAAAGGAGTCTGTCGTATAAATCAATAATAATATTCATGCAATACTTGCTAATGCTCTGAATGCCCTCGCCTCGGAGTAACTTGCATATGTCCAATGCGTTGTGTTTGTTTGTGTACAGGGACCATCAGGAAGCATTTGGAGGTGTATGTGGGGAACATCCCCACGGCTATCACAGAGGTAGTGTTTCAATCTGTTTGTACGGATCTGCTTTTTAAACGTTTTTTTTCAAACGCTTTGATTTTTTTTTTTTAAGTTCAGTTTTTTCAATAAACGCGCACGCAGATCTCACAACGCCAACCTATTCTCAAATATATGTGACTTCATGACGTCCATACAGGTGTAAATGTGTACTCCCCTCGACTCCCAGACCTCCAGTGAGAATTATCACCTACGAACAGGAATCGCTTCATAACAAAGGCTTTTGCACTCTCTCCCTCCCTCTCTTCCCCTCTCTCTCTCTCCCCCTCTCTCTCTCTCTCTCTCTCTCTCCCTCCCCTATCTCTCTCTCTCTCTGTCTCCATCTCCCCTCTCTCCCTTCTCCATCTCTTTCCCCTCTCCCTCTCTTCCCCTCTCTCCCTCTCTCTCCTCTCTCCTCACTCTCCCTCCCTCTCTCTCTTCCCCTCTATCCCTCTCCCTCCCTCCCTCCCTCCCTCTCTCTCTCTCTCTCCCTCCCTCTCTCTCTCTCCCTCTCTCTTCCCTTCCTCTCCCTCTCTCTCCCCTCTCTCCTCTCTCTCTCCCCCCCTCTCTCCCCCTCTCCCCTCTCCCCCTCTCTCTCTCCCCTCTCTTTCCCTTCTCCATCTCTCTCCCTCCCTCTCTCTCTCTCCCTCTCTCTTCCCTTCCCCTCTCCCCCTCTCTCTTCCCTTCCCCTCTCCCCCTCCCTTCCTCTCTCCCCCTCTCCCTCTCTCTCTCTCCCCCTCTCCCCTCTCTCTCTCTCCCCCTCTCTATCAGATTGAGATTCTGCAGTTGTTTGCTGGGTTTGAAGCTCAGAATGTGCGAAAGTTTGTTGCAGGAATCAAGTGGTGAGTTGTTTTTTTTTTCCCCTCAAAAGAAAAGTAATAAAAAGTACTATTGCTGCCGAGACGAAAGTGATTTTATTAATTTTTTTTTCAAGATTAAATATTCCGTCATTTTCAATTTGAAGCCCAGTTTTAATTGAATCACAAACAGCGACTTCTGCCACTGATGTGAGAAGCTCGTTTTAACACCACGCTGCTGCTAATTGACAATCCTGATCAATGACGAGGTGTTGGAGTTGATTAAAAGGGGATGGGAATTGGAAATTGAAAAACAGGAATGGATCCCCCGCTGAATCGTTCCACCGCTAATTAATTTTTTGTTGTCGTTGTCGTTGTGGTCTTTGGTCTCTCGGCAGCTTCGCATTCGTGGATGTGGGGTCGGAGAGGAACGTGCAGCTCGCTGTCTCTCAGCTCAACAGCACTCTGTACCAGGGGCGCAAACTGAGGGTCAACACAGCGGACCCCGACTTCTCAGACAAGAGGAGCAGCGCCGACAAAGACACCCCCAAAACACAGGCGACACCCACAGGAGCTGGGGTACCAAAGCACTGTGCTTTCTCTTCACTGTGCTTTGAGAAGGGGGCTGCTTCATTCTCTTCACTGTGCTTTGAGAAGGGGGCTGGTTCATTATCTTCTCTGTGCTTTGAGAAGGGGTCTGCTTCATTATCTTCACTGTGCTTTGAGAAGGGGGCTGCTTCATTCTCTTCACTGTGCTTTGAGAAGGGGGCTGGTTCATTATCTTCACTGTGCTTTGAGAAGGGGGCTGCTTCATTATCTTCACTGTGCTTTGAGAAGGGGGCTGCTTCATTCTCTTCACTGTGCTTTGAGAAGGGGGCTGCTTCATTATCTTCACTGTGCTTTGAGAAGGGGGCTGCTTCGTTATCTTCACTGTGCTTTGAGAAGGGGGCTGCTTCATTATCTTCACTGTGCTTTGAGAAGGGGGCTGCTTCATTATCTTCACTGTGCTTTGAGAAGGGGGCTGCTTCATTCTCTTCACTGTGCTTTGAGAAGGGGGCTGCTTCATTCTCTTCACTGTGCTTTGAGAAGGGGGCTGCTTCATTATCTTCACTGTGCTTTGAGAAGGGGGCTGCTTCATTCTCTTCACTGTGCTTTGAGAAGGGGGCTGCTTCATTATCTTCACTGTGCTTTGAGAAGGGGGCTGGTTCATTATCTTCATTAAACTAATGCTGATCATTTTATTGCAGAATCTAGTGAGGAAGGAGAAAGCAGCTCAGGCCAGCGACAGCAGCGCCGGTAAGTTAGCAGCCTTGCAGTTCAGTTCAATTTCCAAACCACATATATATATATAAAAACACCTTTTTTATTGTATTTCTGTGCTCCTTAAAACACGCTGCATGTGTTGCCTCCCCCTATAGAATGAACTCATCCTGCTTCATGAAGTCCGAATGAAAACCTGCTGAACAATGTGACGTTAACATATTGAATCACACACCCAGCGCTTTGTGTAGTTTTCCCATATACTTAATGAAAAAACTGACACATTTTAAAAATGTGACATTGCAAAATCTAACATGAAATACTGTACTGCTATTATGGCTTCCTTCCGGCAGACTTTATTTTTTGCGATGTCGTTTTGTAAGTTAAATAAAAGGCTGTGTTTCTGTATTTATTGTATTTATTTTTGTTCTGTCTCGATGCTGAAATTCTAGGTGATGCAAAACCTGTGTCTGCAGCTGTAGCCGTCCTGAACTGAGTTTAGTTTGTTTAGTTAAAACTTAGCAACCCAAATATTCACCCTCCCTTTCTCCCCTCCCTACGTTCTAGCGAGCCTCGCACCAAATCCCAGAAAACCCAGTAAGGACCAGTCCGCCCCCCTCTCTGGGGTGACAGTGAGAGAAGACAGGAGGAGGTTTGTGTACGCTGTGCCCACGGAAATGAGGTGAGACCCCAACCCCAATCCCAACAACCCCAACCTCAACTCTAACCCCAACCCTAAACCTCACCCTCGTCCCCAACCCCAGCCTCAACTCTAACCCCAACCCCACCAACCCCAAGCCCAACCCCAGCCCAAACCATAACCTCACCCTTGCCCCCAACCTCAACTCTAACCCCAACCCGACCAAGCCCAACTCTAACCCTAACCCTCACTCCCAACTCTAACCCTAACCCTAACCCCAACCCCCACCCTCACCCTCTCCCCTCTCTCCCGCCCCCTGTAGGGGCTGCACCCTCACCCTCTCCCCTCTCTCCCGCCCCCTGTAGGGGCTGCACCCTCACCCTCTCCCCTCTCTCCCGCCCCCTGTAGGGGCTGCACCCTCACCCTCTCCCCTCTCTCCCGCCCCCTGTAGGGGCTGCACCCTTGTCCACGTCCTGAGAGACTGTTTCGGGGAGCTGGTTTGGCTGCAGAGCATCACAGAGCTGTGTGGGGAGGTGGGGCTCCTCCTGACCGAGACACACCCGCAGACCCCCTTCTTCTGGGCCATTCATCTCAGCGAGGTAGGCTCCC
>NC_081223.1:12059224-12086724 GCF_902713425.1 Acipenser ruthenus
ATCGATGTGTAAAAACATTTACACGTCATTGAGACGTTTAATATTATTATTTATTAGCAGACACCCTTATCCAGGAAGACTTACAATTGTCACAAGATATCACATTATTTTTACATACAATTCCCCATTTATACAGTTGGGTTTTTTACTGGAGCAATCTAGGTAAAGTACCTTGCTCAAGGGTACAGCAGCAGTGTCCCCCCCACCTGGGATTGAACCCACAACCCTCCGGTCAAGAGTCCAGAGCCCTAACCACTACTCCACACTGCTGCCCGTACAGTTTAGTACAGTTATAGGATTCTGCTGTATAATAATAATAATAATAATAATAATAATAATAATAATAATAATAATAATAATAATAATAATAATAATAATAATAGAAATAGACTGGGTCTGTAATGATGATGGTAATATCCGCACGACCGAGGAACAGCAAAGCGAGGAGCTCGATTCTATTCACGAGGCTCAAAATAATGATGCAAATTCCTAAATGAATCCCCCAGGAATCGCACTGCACCTGTCCTGCGCCTCCTTCGAGTTCTGACGTCATTCATTTACAATCCAGCCCCTGTTCAGTCGTGTGGTTTTAATTAATTGATTAATTGCCTTTTATAACCAATGCTGTTGATCGAGCGTGTGTCAGGCGCATGCGCTCACTGTGAGACGTGTTAATTACTACACGAATGCATGCCCTATACACGTGATCATCATTATTGATTACAAATGAACACGAAGGTTTTACTATCAGCTTGATCAGCCCCAGTGTGTCTAGCTAACAAGCTCAGGTGTGTCTGATTATTAAACTCAGTGAAACCAGGACTGGATCACACTGTGTCTGATTCCCATCCCTGTAGATAGATAGTCGTTTACCAGCTGATTTTATAGAGAAGACAGCTACAGTAGCTATATATATATATATATATATATATATATATATATATATATATATATATATATATAAATATATATATAAATCAATCAAAGATCATGTATTAAAGAGATATATTTAGATCTCCTCTCCCCCCTCCTCCTCTCGTATGAAGCTCGATTAGTCCCATGGCAGCGGCGCGGTTACACGCAGCTCTATTGATTTCGCAGTGTAGTGACCGGGTTCCTGTCGCGCTGTTCAGTGCGCGGCTCCGCGGGGGCGCGATGCTCCGCGTGTAATTGGCGCTTGATTGACTCTCGATTGATCTGCAGAGAGCAGATTCTATTTGCTTTCCGCGAACAACCTGAGATACATCTGAGAAACAAAGAAGGAACGAGCTCTGGAGACCTCGCTGGCACTCAGAGGACGGAAACCTTCATAATACTGATACTAATATTAATACTACTACTAAAAATAATATTATTAATACTATTACTACTGCTAATAATAATAATGATGTGCTTTACAATGCTTTACCAGACCTCTCTGTGCTTTACAATGCGTCCCTATGCTTTACCAGACCTCTCTGTGCTTTACAATGCTTCCCTATGCTTTACCAGACCTCTCTGTGCTTTACAATGCTTCCCTATGCTTTACCAGACCTCTCTGTGCTTTACAATGCTTCCCTATGCTTTACCAGACCTCTCTGTGCTTTACAATGCTTCCCTATGCTTTACCAGACCTCTCTGTGCTTTACAATGCGTCCCTATGCTTTACCAGACCTCTCTGTGCTTTACAATGCTTCTCTATGCTTTACCAGACCTCTCTGTGCTTTACAATGCTTCCCTATGCTTTACCAGACCTCTCTGTGCTTTACAATGCTTCCCTGTGCTTTACCACACCTCTCTGTGCTTTACAATGCTTCCCTATGCTTTACCAGACCTCTCTGTGCTTTACAATGCTTCCCTATGCTTTACCATCCCTCTATCTTTCATTCTCTCTCTAGGAAGCCTTGCAGCGGACACAGAGGAGAGACTCGTGGAGCATTTGCTGAACCCCTCGCGGTACAACAAACTCATCCGGCCGGCGACCAATGGCTCGGAGCTGGTGAGCGTGCAGCTGATGGTGTCGCTGGCGCAGCTGATCAGCGTGGTGAGTAACGGCGTCAGAATACCGCGGCGCCTTCAGCCAGCACGTTTATTATGCAACTCGCCTCTCTCGAAACCTCAAATGAATCGCTAAACGCAGTGACTTGTTTTACTTGAATGTTTAGCATCACCTAGAATTTTAGGATTGTGACAATGTATGCAAAAAAAGGATATTTATATATCCGAGATATATATATATATATATATATATATATATATATATATATATATATATATATATATATATATATATATGAACATTATTTAGAGATTCTATCTAACATCATGTCATCAAAGATACAAAATTATATCTCAAAAAAAGTCTATTTCATGTTAGATTTTGACTTGTTGTCAGTTTTGTGTTCTCAGTATATCTAGAAGACTAT
This sequence comes from Acipenser ruthenus, assembly GCF_902713425.1. Taxonomy (NCBI): domain Eukaryota; kingdom Metazoa; phylum Chordata; class Actinopteri; order Acipenseriformes; family Acipenseridae; genus Acipenser; species Acipenser ruthenus. The sequence continues at coordinate 12,061,630 of NC_081223.1, forward strand.
ACAATGCAGCGTTTTTTTCTATTTTTTAATTATTAAATATTTTTATACTTTTAGCACGAGAGAGAGCAGATTATGACCACAAATGTCTGGCTAACACAGGTGAGTCGATAAAATAATAATAATAATAATAATAATAATAATAATAATAATAATAATAATAATAATAATAATTTACCAGACCTCTCTGTGCTTTACAATGCTTCCCTATGCTTTACCAGACCTCTCTGTGCTTTACAATGCTTCCCTATGCTTTACCAGACCTCTCTGTGCTTTACAATGCTTCCCTATGCTTTACCAGACCTCTCTGTGCTTTACAATGCTTCCCTATGCTTTACCAGACCTCTCTGTGCTTTACAATGCCATCTCTATGTGTGCTCGTTGTTTCCGTGTCTCTCTCAGGAGTGGCAGGATTACAGACTCACATGGATCCCGGAGGAGTTTGACGGGATGGTGAAAGTGAGGCTGCCCTCCAAGCACATCTGGCTCCCCGATGTGGTTCTTTACAACAAGTAAGAGTGTCTGGGCGGCTCTCTCTCCTCCCTCTCCATCCCTCTGCTCCCCTCTTCTCCCTTCTCCCCTCCTCCCCTCTCCCCTCTCCTCTCCTCTCTCTTCTCTCTCTCAGTGCGGACGGCATGTACGAGGTCTCGTTCTACTCCAACGCCGTGGTCTCCTCTCTCCTCCTCTCTCCCCTCCTCCCCTCTCCTCTCCTCCCCCTCTCCCCCTCTCCTCTCCTCTCTCCTCTCTCTCAGCATGGACGGCATGTACAAGGTCTCCTCTCTCCTCCTCTCTCCCTCTCCTCTCTCCTCTCTCTTCTCTCTCTCAGCGCGGACGGCATGTATGAGGTCTCCTCTCTCTCCCTCTCCTCTCTCCTCTCTCTTCTCTCTCTCAGCGCGGACGGCATGTATGAGGTCTCCTCTCTCCTCCTCTCCTCCCTCTCCTCTCTCCTCTCTCTTCTCTCTCTCAGCGCGGACGGCATGTATGAGGTCTCCTCTCTCCCCTCTCCTCTCCTCCCCTCTCCCCCTCTCCTCTCCTCTCTCTCAGCATGGACGGCATGTACAAGGTCTCCTCTCTCCTCCTCTCTCCCTCTCCTCTCTCCTCTCTCTTCTCTCTCTCAGCGCGGACGGCATGTACGAGGTCTCCTCTCTCCTCCTCTCTCCCTCTCCTCTCTCTTCTCTCTCTCAGCGCGGACGGCATGTACGAGGTCTCGTTCTACTCCAACGCCGTGGTCTCGCACGACGGCAGCATCTTCTGGCTCCCCCCTGCGATCTACAAGAGCGCTTGCAAGATCGAGGTGAAGCACTTCCCCTTCGACCAGCAGAACTGCACCCTGCGTTTCCGGTCCTGGACCTACGACCGCACGGAGATCGACCTGGTCCTGAAGTCCGACGTGGCCAGCATGGACGACTTCACCCCGAGCGGCGAGTGGGACATCGTGGCCCTGCCGGGCCGGAGGAACGAGAACCCTCACGACTCCACCTACGTGGACATCACCTACGACTTCGTGATCCGCAGGAAGCCCCTGTTCTACACCATCAACCTCATCATCCCCTGCGTGCTCATCACCTCGCTGGCCATCCTGGTGTTCTACCTGCCCTCGGACTGCGGCGAGAAGATGACCCTGTGCATCTCCGTCCTGCTGGCCCTCACCGTCTTCCTCCTCCTCATCTCCAAAATCGTGCCCCCCACCTCCCTGGACGTCCCGCTGGTGGGCAAGTACCTCATGTTCACCATGGTGCTGGTCACTTTCTCCATCGTGACCAGCGTCTGCGTGCTCAACGTCCACCACCGCTCCCCCACCACTCACACCATGCCCCCCTGGGGTCAAGGTGGTCTTCCTGGACAAGCTGCCTGCCCTGCTCTTCATGAAGCAGCCCAGGAACAACTGTGCCCGGCAGAGGCTGAGGCACAGGAGGCTGGCCCGGGACAGAGCCGGATCCGCTGGGATGCTGTTCCGGGAGAGGGTGGGATCCTGCACCTGCTTCGTCAACCAGGCAAGGATGGGAGCGATTTGGGGGGGGGGGGGGGTGAGGGGAGGAAAGTTTATAATTCTTTAGGGTTAAATACAAGTCTACTGGTGTCACAGTTATTTTGCTATTTTTAAATTGCATTGAATTTCTTCAGTTTCTTTTAGGTTTTCTGAAGCCAGCGCTGTTGAGTGTTTTAATAGTTCTGCGTGATATAGTGACCTCTCTTTCTCTCCCTCCCTCTCTCCTCTCTCTCTCCCTCCCCTCTCCCCCCCTCTCCCCCCTCTGTCTGTCTCTCCTCTCTTCCTATCTCCTCTCTGTCTCTCCCCCAGGCCACAGTGGAACAGTTCGGGGGGTTTGGGGAGGGGGTGAATGGTCTCAGGGAGCCGGGCAGGGCTGACCCCCAGGCCGCGGGGCAGTGCTGTCACGGGTTCGGGGAGGCAGTGGACGGGGTGCGATTCATCGCCGACCACATGAAGAGTGAGGACGATGACCAGAGCGTGAGTCTCATTGTGGAGATGCGTTACATACTGTGTGTGTACAGCCAGACACACACACACACAAACACACAAACACACCTTCATTCTATAGGGTGCTGCAAAACCTATGGCCATAGCTGTTTATATAAGGAGGCTTGGGGGTCCAGCGGTTAAAGAAAGGGGTCTTGATACCAGGAGGTTCAAATCCCGGCTCAGCCACTGACTCCGTGTGTGTGTATGTGTGTGTGAGAGAGACTCTGCAGCAGCAGTTGGTGATGATGCATAGTTCACCCCCCTAGTCTCTGTAAGTCGCTTTGAATAAAAGCGTCTGCTGAATGACTCATTTCGATGTGTTTAACACGTCTTTGTCAAGGGAAAGTGTGTTTGAAAACAAACAGTGGAGGTGCTTGTAGGCTTTTGGATACCTTGCCTATCTGTGTGTGTCTCTCTCTCTCTCTCTCTGTGTCTGTCTGTGTGTGTCTGTCTATCTGTGTGGATGTGTGTGTGTGTGTGTCTCTGTCTCTCTCTCACTCTGTGTGTCAGTGACTCATCTCTCTGTGTCTCTCTCTCGTTCGCTCTGTGTGTCACTCGTCTCTCGCTGTCTCTCTGTGTCAGTGACACGTCTCGCTCTGTGTCTCTCAGTGACACGTCTCGCTCTGTCTCTTTCACTCTGTGTGTCAGTGACTCATCTCTCTGTGTCTCTCTCTCGTTCGCTGTGTCACTCGTCTCTCGCTGTCTCTCTGTGTCAGTGACACGTCTCGCTCTGTGTGTCTCAGTGACACGTCTCGCTCTGTCTCTCTCACTCTGTGTGCCAGTGACTCATCTCTCTCTCGCTGTGTCTCAGTGACTCGTCGCTCTCTTTGTTCCCCCAGGTGAGCGAGGACTGGAAGTACGTTGCCATGGTGATCGACCGCCTCTTCCTCTGGATCTTCATCTTCGTGTGTGTGTTCGGTACGGTGGGCATGTTCCTGCAGCCTCTCTTTCTGAACTACACCGCCCAGACACTGTCCCACGCGCCGCAGTGAGGGGGCGCACACCACCGGGAAACACAGAGAGAGACCCCCTGACCTCCGCCAAGCGGGACTGCTCGGGCTGGTGGGGAAATGAGGCTTTAAAAAGGATGCAGTGCTCTGCAGCGCCACCCGCAGCTTCAAGCCTGCTGGTGCAATAAAATACAGACCGACACTCTGTGTGTGTGTGTGTGTGTGTGTGTTTCACCCCCCAATTTAAATACTGTTCCGCATCCCTCCACTCCAGAGGTCAAGGGGTTAAAAAAAGCACTGGGATGCGTACTGGTTCTGTCCCACTTGAACGCGGAGAGCACGGGTATCGAAAAGGAGGATTGGAATCCGGGACAGTTGCTCTCGCGCAGTTCAAGCACACTTTTTTTTTTTTTAAAAGCACATTTCATCATGCCCTCCGAATCGAGGCTTCAAACAGCAGAGAGGCTTGAATCAAGCTGGTCGTGCGAAATTATTTCTGAAAGTCGTGTCAGGACTGTCCCATACTCTCCAATGATGTCAGCTTCCCTCTTCCCCCTTCCCTCTTCTAATAAAGCGTGTCAGTCTGATGTGTATCATATCAACGCGTCTCCTTATTTCTTGCTCAGTCTTTTAGAGCAATGGGTGGGTGGGTGGGTGGTCCAGTGGTTAGGGTTAGGGAGGCTGGGTGGTCCAGTGGTTAGGGTTAGGGTTAGGGAGGCTGGGTGGTCCAGTGGTTAGGGTTAGGGAGGCTGGGTGGTCCAGTGGTTAGGGTTAGGGAGGCTGGGTGGTCCAGCGGTTAGGGTTAGGGTTAGGGAGGCTGGGTGGTCCAGTGGTTAGGGTTAGGGAGGCTGGGTGGTCCAGCGGTTAGGGTTAGGGTTAGGGAGGCTGGGTGGTCCAGTGGTTAGGGTTAGGGTTAGGGAGGCTGGGTGGTCCAGTGGTTAGGGTTAGGGAGGCTGGGTGGTCCAGTGGTTAGGGTTAGGGAGGCTGGGTGGTCCAGCGGTTAGGGTTAGGGTTAGGGAGGCTGGGTGGTCCAGTGGTTAGGGTTAGGGAGGCTGGGTGGTCCAGCGGTTAGAGAAAGGGGGCTTGTTACCCCAGGAGGTTATTTTATTATAATTTTCATAACATCTGTAAAAACCGAGGATAAACAGCAGCCGTGGGCAGAACCCAGTTTTTTAAGCAAGCGCTGAAGCCATTTTTTTGTGAAATAGCGACATCTAGTGGCCGCGGTGTGCAAGTACGGTGCTCTGAGATCAGTGATACTCCGGAGCGGTGAAACCAGCCGCGAATTGATTGAAATTATTTCACTTCAGAATATGTTTCCATGCATCCTTAATTCAAACGCTGGTACAGTGATTTAAACAAACCTGTATAAAATGTGTCAGAGATAAATATTTTAAAAAAAAAATTGAAATGACATTTGAGGAGTTAAATAAATCACACCAAATCAGGAGTCAAATAATTATTATTATTTTTTTTTAATTTTATTAATAAAAACAAAAACTCTACAACCAAGTGTTACAGATTCCATACCAGCCTGGCCTCTTAAAAATAAAATAAAATAAAATAAAAAAAGGGATTAGAAAAAAACAATAAAAATTAAAAAAATCAGAGTACATCAGCGAACTCTCTACAGAGTTTAAAACCATATTTATAAGCAATGAAAAAAAACATCAAATAAAAACACAATAAACACACATAACTGACTTCAGGCGACAGTCTCGCACTTAACCCCTTGCGCGCTGTCCAGGAAAGTCTCGCTCATCAGCCCAACACATTATTAACCCACGAAGCGCCACTGTCCTAGTTTGAAGACAGGCCACTCTGTCACTGTTTTGTTTTTTTTGGAGCATGTATTTTTTTTAAAAACCTGTAATTTAAATTCTAACTCGAACTAAAACTGTTTTGATAAACTCAAATTAAGTTAAACCGCAAAACCTCTAAAAACAGAACTTATGAATTCTGCAAACACAGAACCTTCAGGCGCTTTTGTTTAGGGAGCCTCGATACGAAATAAGAAACCGCACCCTAGAAACGATGGATCGAGTGTTGTGTGTATTTGTAATTCTAGTAGACACAATTTATAACCTTTATTAAACCACACTAGATGCCATTTCGGCAGAACTGGGGTCTAAATTAAATGTTAAGGCGCTGCCATAGAAATACTATACGGCGATGGCACCCGCCATAATTTAATCCAGACCTGGGGTTTAGCCAACAATGTAGCTTCTAAACTGAGTTTCCACTCCAGTAAAAAAAACACACACCCAGCATCCAAAACACGGTCAACATCCACAAAAACAAAAAAATATATTAAAAATTAAAAATATTTCTGCCCTTGTCATTGCTCCGCCCAGCTATGAATCCAGCAACCGGAAAACAAAACAAAACGCACGACCAATACTAACATAGTTACTAGAGAAACACGAAGGATCACTGTAGATCAAAAAGGATGCTTGAGCGATGGACCATTTTGTTAAAAGACAAAAAATAAAACTACTGGAGCTCGCGAGAGAGTGTCTATTCATCCCCAGCTATCGAACGCTCTGCTCCTTCACATCGGGATTCTCTTGGTGAGCTGTGCCGAGCTGTGCCGAGCTGTGCCGAGCTGTGCTGAGCTGTGCCGAGCTGTGCTGAGCTGTGCCGAGCTGTGCCGAGCTGTGCCGAGCTGTGCTGAGCTGTGCCGAGCTGTGCCGAGCTGTGCCGAGGTCTTGTAACGCGACCCACGCTCCTCATAACGATGTGTCGTGCACAGAAAGCATCACAGCTTTCCTCGGGACTCTCGGCCGGTCAGATCCTGTGCAATTCAATTAACTCACATTGCTATCAACTCAGTAGTCAGTTTCAAATCGAAATATAAAATTTACATAAAAAATAAAAGGATTGCTTCGTATCCACACGGTCTCACAAAGAGTACACAGAGCATGCACAATACATACCCTAACCAGCCCCCCAGTCCCTGGGATGGGAATCAGACTCCCGCTGCACAGCAGTGTGATCCAGTCCTGGTTTCACTAGGAGTTTAATAATAAGACACACCTGAGCTTGTTACCTAGACACACTGGGGCTGATCAAGCTGGTAGCAGTGAAACCTGGACTGGGTGACACTGCTGTGCAATGGGAGTCTTGCTTCCATCCCTGATCTATCTGTCTCACTGCTACCACCAATACACTGTCGCTGTCTTCTATAAAATCAGCTAAAACCCTCCTTCAACCAACGACTATCTACCTACTGGGATGGGAATAAGACTTCTGTTGCATAGCGGTTTGATCCATTCCTGGTTTCACTAGGAGTTTAATAAGATACAGCTGAGCTTATTACCTAGACACACTGGGGCTGATCAAGCTGGTAGCAGTGAAACCTGGACTGGGTGACGCTGCTGTGCAATAGGAGTCCGATTCCCGTCCCTGACAGCTGTACGATGTTAGTTAACACCCATTCCACCACACGCACACGCACACGCACGCTTCCGGAGCTAAGGGTTGGGAGGGTAGATGAACTGAGGCGCTTGCTTGACAACACGGTATTAAGGAATGCAACATTAGAATACGATATACAACAGTTTTTTTTGTTAGTTTTTTAGTTTTTTTTAAACTGAGAAGGGGTAGTTAATTGTTCTAGGAGATGGGAGGGGGGGAGGGCGGGGGGAGGGGGTACTGTCCCATTTTCTTTCGGACCAATAAGATATATATTTGCTTTTTTTAAAGCAAAATTAAGATCACAGTACAGGCATGGGAATAAGACTCCTATTGCACAGCAGTGTCACCCAGTCCAGGTTTTACAACCAGCTTGATCAGCCCCAGTGTGTCTAGCTAACAAGCTCAGGTGTGTCTTATTATTAAACTCACAGTGAAACCAGGACTGGATCACACTGCTGTGCAATTGGGCGGGAGGTCTTATGGGTCCCATGTCTGGAAAATAAACATTACTATGAAACAGCAGAACACAGTGTGGATCCGTCATATATACAAGGACTCCAAGCCACTCGTTTGCAAGGGGAGTAGGGGGTTGCATTTTCAAGCACAAACTGCTTAGAAATGCTCCTCCACAAAGCTTTCTATGGGCCGATTCAGTTTCCTCGCGGTCTACAGTAGAGGGGGGGTTTAGTACACTGCCCAGGAAAGGGGGTGAGGGTCAGGATTTGGGTGAGATTCAGGGCCCCCTCTCTCCCCCTCCCCCCTCTCTCTCTCTAGACCTCGTCGTAGCTGAAGCTCTTCTCCTCCACTGGCTTGCAGATCCAGTTCCCGTAGCTCATGTCCTGCAGGGCTCTCACGAAGCTCTCCTTGGCTCTCTGGAAGGGCTGGGCGGCTTGCTTGGCGTCCCGGTACGAGGGGAGGGCCAGCAGGTCCCCCCTCCCCGCGCGGGAGCACTGCGCCCGGAACAGCTGGAACAAACTGCTCTTCGAAACGCGAGACACGGCCAGCTTCACACTGCGGGGGCGGGGGGAGAGGGGAGAGGGGAGAGCAGGAGATAGAGAGAGAGAGACAGAGAGGGAGGAGAGAGAGAGAGAGGGGGAGAGGGAGGAGAGAGAGAGAGAGAGAGAGAGAGAGAGAGAGATAGGATAGATGGGGAGAGAGAGAGAGAGGGGGGAGAGATAGGAGAGAGAGAGAGGAGGGAGAGGGAGGAGAGAGAGAGGGGGGAAGAGGGAGAGGGGGGAGAGAGGGGGAGAGAGATAGGAGAGAGATGGGGAGAGAGGGAGGAGAGGGAGGAGAGAGGCAGAGAGAGAGGGGGAAGAGGGAGGGGAGAGAGAGGAGGGAGGGGAGAGAGAGGGGGGGAGAGAGAGAGGGGGGATAGAGAGGGAAGGAGAGAGGGGGGGATAAATAATAAAACTAAATAATACTAACACTGTGTGTGGGGTGTCCCTCGTTGTTATTTTAAATCCCATCTTCTGTTATAATAGTAAAACACAAAGAAAACTAACCCTAACAATACAACTAATAAGAATAACAAGACTGACCCGTCCACTCTGCCCTTGTAATAATAATAATAATGATGATAGTAGTAAGACTGACCCGTCCACTTTGCACTTGTAATAATAATAATAATAATAATAATAATAATAGTAAGACTGACCCGTCCACTTTGCCCTTGGTCCCGTCCAGCACCTCCACACTGAGCTCATCGGAGAGGCACCAGTTCACACTCGACTCCTTCGTCTTGCCGGTGTGTCGGATCGAGTCGTACACGCTGACACGCCCCACCTGCAGCGCGCACACGCACCCACACACACAGAGGCACGCACACGCACACGCACCCGCACCCACACACACACACACACACACACACACAGGCACACACACACACCCAGACACACACAGAGAGACACACACATGGTTAGGGAGAGCCTGCACAGTGCAAAACAAAACCATGTGTTGTATTGTATAGTGTGGTATTGTGTAATTGCTGTGTAATCGTTGTGTATTTGTGTTGTGTATTTGTGTTGTGTATTTGTGTTGTGTATTTGTGTTGTGTATTTGTGTTGTGTAATCGTTGTGTATTTGTGTTGTGTATTTGTGTTGTGTAATCGTTGTGTATTTGTTACCTGCGGGTGATTGACAGTGAAGGGCGTTGGCAGGGACTGTTTGAAAGCGTCGCCGTCACGTGACATCCGGCAGCACACGGCTCTGGTCAGGTGACCGTGGCTGTACAGGTAGCCTGCAGGGTCAAAACACACAGCAAAACCTGAGTCACAATACAGGAGACTTCCTCTCGCTCTCTCTAACACACACAGGCAGACATACAGACCCACCCCACACACACACACACAGAGTCACTCACCCAGGGTGACGGAGCTCAGGTACACGGGCTCAGTGAAGTGTGTGAGCAGCGCCCCCTGCAGGCCCAGCACGTTCCAGCGCAGCATCTTGTCGCTGCAGGACATGGTGCGGAGTCGCTCCCCGTGCTGGATCCCATCCCACGTGGGCACGATGTCGCTCGACTCCACCGGGATAGTGCCCTCTCCTGGAGGGGGGAGGAAACACGCAGGCTCTACGCACAGTCCATTCAACTAAAAATGCACATGACAAGACCTGCTAATGGATTCTGGTTCAAGCGATGGGCGGATCCGCTCCCTCTCCCCTCCTCACCGTTCTCCACTTTGGTGCGCAGTTTGCCCTGCTTGATGTTCTCGAAGAGAGGCTGATGCTGGCAGGACCCCTGGGGTGCTGGGAGATCACTGCAGGACTTATCAAACAGAGCGCCGTCTCCACAGGGGGCAGTGCTGAGCAAGAGAGAGAGACAGACAAGATCAGAGCCATCGTAAAAAAACTCACAGATCAGAGACAAACTTCTTCAGAAAAACCACTAGTGTGATCCAGTCCAGGTTTTACTACCAGCTTGATCAGCCCCAGTGCGTCTAGGTAACAAGCTCAGGTGTGTCTGATTATTAAACTCCTAGTGAAATCAGGACTGGATCACACTGCTGTGCAGCGGGAGTCTGATTCCCACCCCTGTAGATAGATAGTCGTTGGTTGAAGGAGGTTTTTAGCTGATTTTATAGAGAAGCCTGTGACAGTATATTGGTGGTAGCAGAGGGATTATTTAGACAGATAGATAGTGTCTTATTATTAAACTCATAGCGAAACCATTTATGGATCAAAGTGCTCTAGAGAGAAGGGGGGGGAGGGTGTACCTGATGTAGAGGTGGAAGGTGATCCCCTTCTTCACTCGAACCTTCCCTCCTTCCGAAGGCTCAAAGATGCTGCCCTCGTTTGACGCCGGGTCGTACTTCAACAGCTCGCTGTACAGGAACCTGCAATCCAGCACAGCCGGGGTTAAACACGCCTCCCGGTCCCAGTGCAAAGCACAGCTTAGGGAGTGTAAATAAAGAGTCACACCTGATGAATCCTCTCCGGGAGATGATTTCTGCGTGGCAGTCGTTAACAGTGTCCCCTTTAAGGCTCAGCTCCTCCCCTTTAACACAGCGGTTACCTAGCGACGAGACGATACACGGCTGATGAAAATACTGCACTAGAGAGGGAGGGAATATCTGGCAGGGTGCAGTGTATAGGGAGCAGGGAGCAGGGTGCAGTGTGTAGGGAGCAGGGAGCAGGGTGCAGTGTATAGGGAGCAGGGAGCAGGGTGCAGTGTGTAGGGAGCAGGGAGCAGGGGGCAGTGTACAGGGGTGCAGGGGGCAGTGTATAGGGAGCAGGGAGCAGGGTGCAGTGTGTAGGGAGCAGGGAGCAGGGGGCAGTGTACAGGGGTGCAGGGGGCAGTGTATAGGGAGCAGGGAGCAGGGTGCAGTGTGTAGGGAGCAGGGAGCAGGGGGCAGTGTACAGGGGTGCAGGGGGCAGTGTATAGGGAGCAGGGTGTAGTGTGTAGGGAGCAGGGAGCAGGGGACAGTGTATAGGGAGCAGGGTGCAGTGGGCAGTGTATAGGGCTGCAGGGGGCAGTGTATAGGGGTGCAGTGTACAGGGCTGCAGGGGGCAGTGTATAGGGAGCAGGGTGCAGTGTGTAGGGAGCAGGGAGCAGGGGGCAGTGTATAGGGAGCAGGGAGCAGGGTGCAGTGGGCAGTGTATAGGGCTGCAGGGTGCAGTGTATAGGGGTGCAGTGTACAGGGCTGCAGGGGGCAGTGGTGTTACCGGTGCCCATGCTGACCACGGTGCCCAGGTGCTCCTCCCCTCTCTTCATGACGAAGGTGGCCAGGATCTTGCGCCCCAGCAGGCAGTGCTGGATCCGGGCAGTCAGAGCATTGAACCGCTGGTGACTCAGCATGGCAATCTGATCATGCAGGGTACTGCCACTCACCGGGAGCTGAGAGAGGAGAGACGAGAGGAGGGAGGGTGAAAGGAGAGTGGGAAGAGAGAGGGTGAGAGGAGAGAGAGAGGGGTGAGGAGAGAGAGAGAGAGAGAGAGAGAGAGAGAGAGAGAGAGAGAGAGAGAGAGAGAGAGAGAGAGAGGTGTGAGAAGGAGATTATACAATTCCCAAGCCGGCAGAGAGAGAAGGAAGATTTCACGATGATGAGAGAGACAGAGATGATGACAGAGACCCCGCACTGCCTTCTCTGCCTCTCCGATCAGCACTCTCAGAGAGGAGAGACACAGGGAGGAGAGGAGAGGAGAGGAGAGGAGGGCTGCTTTACCTCCATTATGAACTCTCCAGTCCGCACTGCCTTCTCTGCCTCTCCGATCAGCACTCTCAGAGAGGAGAGACACAGGGAGGAGAGGAGAGGAGAGGAGAGGAGGGCTGCTTTACCTCCATTATGAACTCTCCAGTCCGCACTGCCTTCTCTGCCTCTCCGATCAGCACTCTCAGAGCAGCGTCTGCAGCCTCCTGCTTGCCCTGTTTCTTGTTGTTGGCGCACACAGGGGGGAACCAGCGACCCCCAACCTTCGCCTGGTACGTGAATCTGAGGAGGGGTGGGGGGAGAGAAAGAGGAGTGAAAAGTTACTGTCCTGAGCAAATTGTTGACTCCATCAAAATGCACGTGGATGGGAATCAGACTCCTGCTGCACAGCAGCGTCACCCAGTCCTGGTTTTACTACCAGCTTGATCAGCCCCAGAGTGTCTAGGTAACAAGCTCAGGCGTGTCTGATTATTAAACTCCTAGTGAAACCAGGACTGGATCACACTGCTGTGCAACGGGAGTCTGATTCCCATCCCTTTTGGTCACAGCTGTACACTATCATTTACATGTTTTCTTTAATATATTCACACACATATATATATAGACACACACATACACACACAAAGAAACATTTACTGGTGTTTTTTATTCCCCAGCTGCTTTCCCATGCTGTCACTGTGCTTTATTACACCGTGCTGTGCTTTTACTGTGGGACACTTTTATAAGGGTTAGTTTACCCTGTTTTTTAAAATGCTTTACCACACCTCTCTGTGCTTTACAATGCTTCCCTATGCTTTACCAGACCTCTCTGTGCTTTACAATGCTTCCCTATGCTTTACCAGACCTCTCTGTGCTTTACAATGCTTCCCTATGCTTTACCAGACCTCTCTGTGCTTTACAATGCTTCCCTATGCTTTACCAGACCTCTCTGTGCTTTACAATGCTTCCCTATGCTTTACCAGACCTCTCTGTGCTTTACAATGCTTCCCTATGCTTTACCAGACCTTTCTGTGCTTTACAATGCTTCCCTATGCTTTACCAGACCTCTCTGTGCTTTACAATGCTTCCCTGTGCTTTACCAGACCTCTCTGTGCTTTACAATGCTTCCCTATGCTTTACCAGACCTCTTTGTGCTTTACAATGCTTCCCTATGCTTTACCAGACCTCTCTGTGCTTTACAATGCTTCCCTATGCTTTACCACACCTCTCTGTGCTTTACAATGCTTCCCTATGCTTTACCAGACCTCTCTGTGCTTTACAATGCTTCCCTATGCTTTACCAGACCTCTCTGTGCTTTACAATGCTTCCCTCTGCTTCACCACCCCTCTCTGTTTCACAACGCTCCCCTGTGCTTCGCTCATGCTGTCGCTGTGCTGGCTCTCACACCTCGCTGTGGGAGTGTTTTGTTGTTCTGTCCTTACTTGGGGTCGTGCGGCGGTCCTGCTTGATGCACCAGCTTGATCTCGGCGGCGAACCCTTTGGAGCGTGCGTACTCCAGCAGGCCGCTGATGGCGTTCTTGTTGAGGTAGTTGATGAGGTCACCGACCCCGGCCGCGTGGGCCGCTTCCAGCTCCTGCACGGTCAGGGGGGCCAGCGAGGGGCAGGGGCTCAGCGTGGGGGCTGGGGCCTGGGGCTCGAAGCTCACCTGATGCTGCTGCTGCTGCTGCGTGGGGAAGGAGAATGAATGATATGAAGAGGAATATAAATGCTGGGAGATGTATCTCTTGGTTGTCAATTTTCGAGGGAGAATAAATAATTAACATGAATATAAAGTGAACATAACGTTACGAAATATCATATTTCTTTGCATTTAAAGATGCTGGTTTGCGGAGGAATAATAATAATAATAATAATAATAAATAATAATATTTCTTGGTTTTTAATATGCACATGTTAGGGTGGGGGGGGCCCTGTCTGGGAGGGGAGGGGGGGGCCTGTCTGGGAGGGGGGGGGCTCCTGTCTGGGAGGAGGTGGGGGTCTGTCTGGGAGGGGAGGGGGGGGGCCTGTCTGGGAGGGGAGGGGGGGGCCTGTCTGGGAGGGGGGGGGGGGGGGGCTGTCTGGGAGGGGGGGGGGCTCTCTCTACCTTGACTGTGAAGAAGTTCTGGGGGTTCTCCTCCATCAGGACCTGCACTGCTGCCTCCGCGGAGAGCTGCCTGGCCAGCTTCTTGTTGTTCGCTACCACAGGGGGGAAGAGCTGCTCCCCGACACGCACCCGGAACGTGAACCTGGAACAGGGAGGGGACAGCTCAGAACAGGAACCGGAGACACAGGGACAGGACAGCGCTTAGAACAGGAGACACAGACAGAAAGTGAACTAAAAACAGGGACAGAGAGACGGGGAGAGAGAGAGAGAGAGAGAGAGAGAGAGAGAGAGAGAGGGAGAGACACACAGAGAGAGCCAGGGAGAGCCACAGAGAGACAGACAGGGGGAGGGTCTGCTGTACCGGGGGTCGTGCGCGGGTCCTGACTGCGACACCGAGAGGAACTCGCAGGAGTTCCCCGATTTCTGTCCGTACTCCATGAGCATGCTGACGGGATTCTTCCCGATCGGCACACACCTGGTGGACTGGACAGGGTCAGGGTCCGCCTCCGCCACCTAGAGGAGGGGAGGAGAAACAGCAGAAAAACAAGAACAGCAGTATTATTATTAATTCAGTAGACGCTTCCATCCAAAGCGACTTCCAGAGACTAGGGGGGTGACTTGACAACAGAACTGGCAGAAGGCACAGGTGTCGTTGTCCATCACATCAACAGTATGATCACTCTTGAAATCAGGACTGAAAGCATGTGTTGCAGTAAGAATACCTCTGTTAAGAAAGGGGAACAAGACTAAAAAGGCTAAAACATGCACAAGAACACCGAAGCTGGACTGTGGAACAATGGTCAAAGGTGCTTCGGACTGCTGATGGATGGACGACGACAATTAAGCCTTCTTCCAGTCCTGCTGTCAATTCAACACTTGTTGTCTTTTCTTCCCTGTGTTACTTTGTCTAAAATGGATGGATGGATGCCTTTCACCTCCTCTCCCTCCCTCCCTCCCTCTCCCTCACTCACGGGCTCGATTGGTGCTGCAGAGGTCTCCGGGGAGTGCGTTTGGTTCCCGGGGGTCTCGTCGCCCCCTCCGCCCCCCGCCTCTCTCAGCAGGACCCTCATCGCTATGGCCGCCGCGTCCTTCTTCGACGTCTTCTTGCTGGACGCCTCGGCCACTGGGAACCTGCGGCCCCCCAGGACCACCTGCATCCGGAACCTGGGAGAGGGAGAGAGAGAGAGGGGGAGGGAGAGAGGGAGGGAGGGGAGAGGAGGGGGGATAGGGAAGAGAGGAGAGAGAGAGAGAGAGAGAGGGAGGGCGAGAGAGAAGGGGAGAGAGGGAGGGAGAGAGGAGAGAGGAGACAGGGAGAGAAGAGGGAGATGGAGAGGGAGGAGAGGGGAGAGAGAGGGAGGGGAGAGAGAGAGAGAGAGAGAGAGAGAGGGAGGAGGGGAGAGAGAGAGAGGAGAATCAGGTTATACTGACCACACACAGACATAGAAACACACTGACACACACACACACACACACACACACACACACACACACACACACAGTCACAAGAGACACAGAATCACAAGAGACAGTCACAAATACACAATCAAACACACACAGTCACAGAGACACAGTCTCTCTCTCTCTCTCTCTCTCTCTCTGTCTCTCTCTCTCTCTCTCTCTCTGTCTCACCGTGGGTCGTGGGAGGGTCCGCTCTGCTCCAGCAGATGGAAGTCGCAGTTCTGGCCCGTGTGCTGTGCGAACTCAATCAGCCCGCTCACCGGGTTCTTCCCCCGGAGCTCCAGCAGCTTCTCCCCCGGGCCCGGCTCCTGAGCGATGCCGCCCGCCCCCCCGGCCCCCCCGGCCCCCCCGCCCGCCCCGATCGCGTTCAGAAACTCCGGGATGTCATCCGAGGCCCACTGCCCGTTCTCCGCGCTGTCGTAGAAGGAGTGAGGCGGAGGAGGGGGCGGGAACTGGGGGCGGGGCTGTTGAGACTGGGGGCGGGGCTGTTGAGACTGGGGGCGGGGCTGGGGGTCTGGAGGGACCGAATCAGAATCGGAAGCCCCGGGATCCAGCTCCAAAGCCGGCAGTTCCATCTCTCCCTCCTCCTCCTCTTCCGGCGCCCCGTTCCCCGCCTCGCTCTCCGAACGCGGCCCCAGGATCCCCTGGCAGGGCGGAGGGGGGTCGGTGGCGGGTTCGAGCCCGGCTCTCCTGTGCCGATCCATGAACTCCCTCTTCTTGTCGCTCAGGTCCCAGGCTGGGGGGCTGGCGCCCGCGTCCTTCTTCACCTCTCCCTTCCTCTCCAGGTAGCAGAGCGAGGGGGTCACCTGCTTTGCGGTCCGGAGCCCCAGGTTTTTGGCGATGATCAGCGGGGTGGACATGCCGGACTTGTACAGATACTCGCAGATCCGCTCCCGAGTTCCAGCCATGTTGAAGTCCTCCTCCTCGTCTTCTTCTTCTTCTTCGGATGAACTTTCTTCCAAGTCTTCTTCTCCTTCGCTGAAGGCGCTGCCTTCTAATTCCGCCTCGCAATCTCCTCTCTCTTCTTCCACGCAGACAGACTCCCTGTTTCTGATGTCAGGCCTGTTGACCGCACCCCTCGGGTCTGCCGAACCCTCGTTACCGAATCTCCCGCTCCCGCGGTCGCTGCTGCCGCCGCCACTCGCCTCCCCAGCCACCAGGCTCCAATTCGGGGGGCTCTCGTCCTGTTTCCTGGCTCTCCCTTCCCCCTCTAGCTTGTACAGATAATGATTCGCCTCCTTCTTCTTGATTCCCAGCTGCTTGGCGACCGAGCGGGCTGGCAAGGTCTCCCCAGGACGGAGGCGCCCCAAAACCGTCAGGATCTCCTGCCGGACGTCTCTCCCGGGACCCAAGCTCAGGTTCCGAAAGCCGGCGGTCAGCGATCGGACGTTGGAGGGGGGCGGCCCCTTCTGGTTTTGAACGTAGTGGTTCTGGTGGAAGAACTGGCGCGGGGGGCGGACGTAGCTTTTCGGTGGGGGGCAGTATCGGGGGGCTCCAGGCTGAGGCTGGGGGTAGGGGTGGTGGTGAGGGTGGGGGTGGCTGTAGGAGTTATTAGGGCTCTGGTTCGGAGAAGCTGGGTATCTCAGAGGCTGCGCAGTAGAGGAAGCAGGAGGGTGACTTGGACCCCCTCTGTCGTACAGAGCTTTCCTACCAGGCTCAAGACTTGGGGTGCCGGGCTGTCTCCAGAACTGAGGGGCCTCGTAATTCTGACCCGTCAAGAACTGGACCTGCTTTCTCTGGAATTCCGGGTCAGGGGCGGGGCTCGGGGGAGGCTGGCTGCTGTAGGAGAGAGGAGGCGGGGGGCGCTGGTTCTGGTTGGCCCAGCTGCTGTGCTGGTTCTGTTGGTGCCAGCGGGTTGGCTGGCGACGCTGGCAGGCGGAGGGAGGGCGGGGTGTTCTGGCGTTGCCTCCACCCCTGTTCATAACGCGCCCGCGCTGCCCAGAGAGAACGAGGAGTCTGTCTGTCAGCGGCGCTGCCCTCGCTAGCTCCGGGGAAGAAAAGAGAGGAGAACAATTAAAACAGAGAGATACACAGAGGACTCGCAGGCACGGCAGCAAGACTCCTACTGCACAGCAGCGTCACCCAGGCCAGGTTTTACTACCAGCTTGATCAGCCCCAGTGTGTCTAGCTAACAAGCTCAGGTGTGTCTGATTATTAAACTCCTAGTGAAACCAGGACTGGATCACAGTGCTGTGCAGCGGGAGTCTTGGTTACTTCATGGACCCGCATACAGGACTGCAGTTATCTCACTACTATTTACTGTAGTGGAATGGAGGGGAGCTCTGAGCCCCAGGACTGGGTGCAGCAGCAGCAGCAGGGCTAGTGTGAGTTTCTAACCCTGCTCAAACTCCTGGCTCCTGATCATTGCAATATTAATAATAATAATAATAATAATAATAATACTTTATTGAGCTGTGAAACCCATATAGTATTGCACAATATGCGTTCTTTATATTATATTATATATATATATATATATAATTTAGATCTTTTATTTCACATCATATAATGAAAGAAACTACAAAATAATATATATAAAATTTTAAAAAGTCTACCGGAAGTATATAAAAACGTCAGCATAGTGCCAGAGTAGCAAGTAATCTATGAAGAATCATGTAGTAACCATGAATAGGTATGAGACTCCCGCTCCAGCACTGTGATCCAGTCCTGGTTTCACTGTGAGTTTAATAATCAGACACACCTGAGCTTGTTAGCTAGACACCCTGGGGCTGATCAAGCTGGTAGCAGTGAAACCTGGACTGGGTGAAATTTATATATATAAACCCGTGCAACAGGTCAAGTTAAAACAAAAAACTTAAAACTAAACGATTCTACAATTCTCTTGAACGAGTGTGCTTGCATAAAGACATCACACGACAAGCACGTATTATTGATCAACAGGCACGTTTAAATTTATAACGTTATAGAGATTTGTTTTGTTTTGTTTTTATTTTAAAATGACGGTAAACGAAGAAAAAAAAGGCCTCATCTACTAATTCGAAAAATACCCGAAACCAGCAAGCAGGGGTTGTGACGTTTCACGCCTCATTCACCAAAGTGAAGCCATGAAACAAAACTAATCAAACAACACACAGGGAATTTAGGTCGCTTACCTGGTATCGCTCTTAAACCAGACACACAAGCGCGCGTTTTTCTTAGAAGTCCTAAAATTATTATTATAATACAAGATATAAATGTACATCAAAAATATCGGCGGATGTTGTCAAAAAAAGCTGAATTTAATCACCGGCTGTAGCAGCTCTGCAGTTTCATTTCATATTACATCAGAATTCGCTGGTTTCCAGTTGTCTCCAACTAAGCAGAAGAGACGGCGTTAAAATTAAATCTATCTATCATTCCGACGGGGAACAACAAAACCAAGCGCTCTCGTGGTTTGCAAATTTCCTTAACTGTTACTGAAATACCGAAAGGCAGATTTCGGGTCTGCTGTTTACGAGTTTCGCTTTCTGTTCTGTAATAAAGTTCCTTTTTCAGAACAGAAACTTGCGCTGACACGCATCCAGCCGCCAGAGGTCGCCAGAAACCCCACCGTTGTGTTTAATAAGGCTTGAACAGATCGGAATCGTAAGAACATAAGAAAGTTTACAAACGAGAGGAGACACCCATTCAGCCCATCTCGCTCGTTTGGTTGTTAGTAGCTTATTGATCCCAGAATCTCATCAAGCAGCTTCTTGAAGGATCCCAGGGTGTCAGCTTCAACAACATTACTGGGGAGTTGGTTCCAGACCCTCACAATTCTCTGTGTAAAAAAGTGCCTCCTATTTTCTGTTCTGAATGCCCCTTTATCTAATCTCCATGTGTGACCCCTGGTCCTTGTTTCTTTTTTCAGGTCAAAAAAAGTCCCCTGGGTCGACATTGTCTATATCGTAAAGCATGCGTTTGTAATAATAATAATAATAATAATAATAATAATAATAATAAATCAATTTGAAGCCCAAACATTCAATTCAAAAGACGACATTAAAAAATGCAACATTGTTAACGGAAAAAAAAAAATTAATTGTGCATTTTTTTAAAAAATCCTTGGAATTATAAATAACTTAACGAGGATGTCACACACGGAATAAAAGCACTTCTTGGCAATATTACAAGCTAGACGGTCCCAAATCATCATCTCTGAATTATAAACTCTGTGGTTCTTAAATCTAACAAACAAAAAACACAACATTAAATGTTAATATTCTTCTACAGTCTCTTTTCTATAGCTCTTCTCTCAGCTCCCAGCGAAAGGCGCGGTTTATTTAGACTACAAATTGTAATTATATACAATAATAATTGTAATACAATAAAGAAGAATTAGCTAGACACACCGGGGCATCAAACCCGACACGCTTTCGACTAACCTTGGACATTAAACCGGGCTTAAGCACGCTTAGAAACAGCGATACATACAGAAATACATACATACATACATACATACATACATACATACATACATACATACATACATACACACATACATAAATACATACACACATACATACATAGATAAATAAATAAATAAACAGACACGTTTCATTTTTTTTAATTTAGGCACTACACTGGCAAAAAAAAAACATATACAAATAAATAACTGATAATAAATATCGGTGATGGCCGGCGCGAAACGAAAGACAAATTTTGACGGTTCTGCACGAAGTATTATTTCATCCATTCATTCATTCATTCATTCATTCATAATTTTATTTTATTTCAGCCGAACCAGTTCCCCCGGACCGGGTGTTGTTATTTATAATAATGTTTGCTTTTCAGAAATCAGATGAATAAAAACGACGCGCTTGCATACCGTCGCCACTGATAGCAGTGTAAAAAGGCCTGTGTAATTTAAGTAGGTGATTTTAATAATCCGCACCGCCGGCGGATATAACGCCGACCGCTCATGCAAGCAGCGTTTTTATAAAAGCAGCAATCGATTGCATGCATGGACGTGCAGTCTGCAGCACTGTGCAATAACACATGTCCTAAGCGGACAGGCAACCATCCTCAATTTCACAACCGTGTCCTGTTGTTTATTTTATTTATTGAAATCTTTACACACGACCCTCTGCAAAACGAGGGCCGGTTTTTAATCTCTTATCCGCCCAGGACAAGCCAGTATATCCTGCAATTAAAAAAAACATACCGTGCGACGTACCTTTCTGATGTACAATGTGCGGTGTTTGGTTTTTTTTATTAATTTTTTTTTTTTACTGTGGACCAATTTGAAGTTTTGAACTTCCGCCCCCTCTCTGTCTCTCTATCTGCCTGTATTGTGCGACGCCGGAGAAGGAAGAGACTCGATGACGACTTTACCAGGCGACCGGCTTCTTAAAGGGAAGATGTTTATTTTTTGGGGGGGTGGGGGGGGGGCCCTGTTAAACATAAGAAAGTTTCCAAACGAGAGGAGGCCCCCATTCCAGCCCATCTTGCTCGTTTGGTTGTTAGTAGCTTATTGATCCCAGAATCTCATCAAGCAGCTTCTTGAAGGATCCCAGGGTGTCAGCTTCAACAACATTACTGGGGAGTTGGCTCCAGACCCTCACAATTCTCTGTGTAAAAAAGTGCCTCCTATTTTCTGTTCTGAATGCCCCTTTATCTAATCTCCATGTGTGGGCAGCAGTGTGGAGTAGTGGTTAGGGCTCTGGACTCTTGACTGGAGGGTCGTGGGTTCAATCCCAGGTGGGGGGGACGCTGCTGCTGTACCCTTGAGCAAGGTACTTTACCTAGATTGCTCCAGTAAAAACCCAACTGTATAAATGGGTAATCGTATGTAAAAAATAATGTGATATCTTGTAACAATTGTAAGTCGCCCTGGATAAGGGCGTCTGCTAAGAAATAAATAATAATAATAATAATGTGTGACCCCTGGTCCTTGTTTCTTTTTTCAGGTCGAAAAAGTCCCCTGGGTCGACATTGTCTATACCTTTCAGGATTTTGAATGTTTGAATCAGATCACCGCGTAGTCTTCTTTGTTCAAGACTGAATAGATTCAATTCTTTTAGCCTGTCTGCATACGACATGCCTTTTAAACACAGGATAATTCTGGTTGCTCTTCTTTGCACTCTTTCTACAGCAGCAATATCCTTTTTGTAGTGAGGTGACCAGAACTGAACACAATATTCTAGGTGAGGTCTTCCTAATGCATTGTAAAGTTTTAACATTACTTCTCTTGATTTAAATTCAACACTTCTCATAATATATCCGAGCATCTTGTTGGCCTTTTTTATAGCTTCCCCACATTGTCTAGATGAAGACATTTCTGAGTCAACATAAACTCCTAGGTCTTTTTCATAGATTCCTTCTTCAATTTCAGTATCTCCCATATGATATTTATAATGCACATTTGTATTGCCTGCATGCAATACCTTACACTTTTCTCTATTAAATGTCATTTGCCATGTGTCTGCCCAGTTCTGAATGCTGTCTAGATCATTTTGAATGACCTTTGCTGCTGCAACAGTGTTTGCCACTCCTCCTATTTTTGTGTCGTTTGCAAATTTAACAAGTTTGCTTACTATTCCAGAATCTAAATCATTAATGTAGATTAGGAATAGCAGAGGACCCAATACTGATCCCTGTGGTACACCACTGGTTACCTCACTCCATTTTGAGGTTTCTCCTCTAATCAGTACTTTCTGTTTTCTACATGTTAACCACTCCCTAATCCATGTGCATGCATTTCCTTGAATCCCTACTGCGTTCACACGCACGCACGCACGCACGCACGCACACACACACACACACACAAAGCTTACCTAGTTTTATCACACAGCTGGTTTCCCAGGTCCAGTAATAACACAGACGTTCACACACACCAAAATACTTTAATACAAATCAAAAGTTGTCTGACAGACACAGAATGAAAATAATAAAGTTAGTAACACACGCGCCCCCCCCGAAAATAGTCTGTCCCAATTCTTCAGTCTCCTTGCTTGGTATCATCGGCCCCCTCCTCAATGATCTCTTCCACCACCACATCATCATCGCTACCTTCCTCTTTCTCCTCCTCCCTCCCTCTCTCCTCCTCCAGGTTCCAGGACTCAGGGGAGCCCCTCTGCCTCCTCCCCCTCTCCCTCTCCCTCTCCTGGGCAGAGAAAAGCTGCAGGACCCGGGAGTCGTGCAGTTCTGCCTCCTGGGGCTGCTCTGGCTTCCTAGACGCCTCCAGGCTTTCCTCCATCCCTTCTCCTGCTTCATCCTCCTGCGCTCCACCTGTAAGGACAGCAAAGGGTTCTTGAGAATATTTTCTGCTGTTTTCTGGGCTCAATGAGTTTAATAATCAGACACACCTGAGCTTGTTAGCTAGACACACTGGGGCTGATCAAGCTGGTAGCAGTGAAACCTGGAATGGATCACACTGCTGTGCAATAGCAGTGATTGCCAGCCCTGTTATACCTAAGGGGGGGGGGCTCCAGTACACAAACATTATTGTTATTATTTTTTTTTAATAAATCAGGGATATAGAAACACACTCGTGTGTGAAAATGTCAGACCGCTCTGTGCTTTAATCAGGCGTCTTAAACCACTTCTAAAAAGTCTCCTGCGTTTTACCGTGTGTGGCTCTGTGTTCCTTTTCTCTTTACTGTTTTAAATGAATTGCATGTGTGGCCTATTGTGTGTGTGTGTGTGTGTTTGTGTGTGTGTGTGTGTGTGTGTGTGTGTGTGTGTGTGTGTGTGTGTGTGTGTGTGTGTGTGTGTGTGTGTATACATGCTCTGGCCAAAAGTTTTGCATGCCCCTATAGAATGAACTCATTTAGCTTCATAAAGTCGAATGACAACCTGCTGAATAATGTTACATTAACATATTGAATTGCACACCGCCTCTTTGTATAATTTTCCATGCACTTAACCACGTGTGTCTAACTTATGAGCAACTTCAATCACCAATAAAGGAACCCAGACTACCACACTGATTGCTATTGCGCATTAGCTTCCTTACACACCTCTCCTCTCCCCCTCTCCCTCTCCCGGCTCCGTGGCCCTCTTTCTGGGCTCCGTAGCCAGACTCCACCGCGGGGGCGTCTCCCCGTTTTTGCTCACGGCTCCCTGTTTCTCCAGACAGTACAGTTGATGGTTCGCTACCTTCTTGGTTGCTCCCAGCTTCCGAGCCACCTGCAAGGCTGTCTGACCTGGCCCTAGAGCTTCCAGGGCTTCCAGGACCTCGCCAGCACTGCAAACACTGCCTTCCCCCAGCGCCAGCCTCTGAACGCTGGAGGAAAGCGAGGGGGACTGAGCTGGCTTCCCTGTGGGTCCCGGGGCGCCAGCTATCAGATCCTGGGGTTTGGAGAGAGGCTGAGGGGCTGCGCTCCCCTCCTGTGTATCATCGCTCCCGTCGAACCGGCTCCCCAAAATCTCTCCACTCCCACGCAGAAGGTCTTCCTTCCCCGGTCTTGTTTTCGGTGCCTCGTTTTCGGACCCTCGGGACCCCAGGGCTGGGAGGCTCCACAGCAGTGGGGGTCCCTCCGATTTCCACACCTTCCCCTCCCGCAGGAGACGATAGAGGCCCTGGTTGGCTGCTTTCTTGGGGACCCCCAGCTCCCGGGCGATTCTGAAACAGGGGACCCCACCTTTTTCAAGCCCGACCCCCTGCAGGATTTGTAAAATGCTCGCCGGGTCAACGCTGGCTCCTTCTTGAGGGATGGGAGCAGGGGGTGCGGGGCTGGGAGAAGGAGGCTTGTGAAGGACCTCCCCTGCCTCTCCCCCTTCCTTCTCCCCACCCATCGCGCGTCGTTTCCGGGGGGACAGACGCCACAGTGGTGGGGCTGTTCCTTCCCTCTTCAGCTCCCCTGTCTTCTCCAACGCGTACAGCGCTGGGTTCACCTGTTTGCTGGTTTTTAACCCAACGTTTCTGGAGATCTGCAAGGCAGTGAAGCCTTCCTCGACCCCCCACAGGAAAGAGCAGATTTTTCCAGGAATATCACAGATTTCTTCCATCTTCGGGTTTTCTAAAATCCACCCCCCCCCCCCCCCCCCGTCCCGTCCCGCTTTTTTTAACTTGTTGAATCACTTAGATGGTTTGAGAGTTTCTCCACAATCTGATGCCTTTTCTTTCTTATCTGACACCTTTACACCCCCCTTGTTCTCCAGCCCTGAAAAAAAAGAAAGAAGAAATGTCACGGCTTGAAACTCTCACACTAGCCCTGCTGCTGCTGCTGCTGCTGCACCCAGTCCTGGGGTTCAGAGCTCCCCTCAATGAAGTCTAGTATTATTAATATTGAAATGATCAGGAGCCAGGAGTTTGAGCAGGGTTAGAAACTCACACTAGCCCTGCTGCTGCTGCACCCAGTCCTGGGGTTCAGAGCTCCCCTCAATGAAGTCTATTATTATTAATATTGAAATGATCAGGAGCCAGGAGTTTGAGCAGGGTTAGAAACTCACACTAGCCCTGCTGCTGCTGCTGCTGCTGCACCCAGTCCTGGGGTTCAGAGCTCCCCTCAATGAAGTCTAGTATTATTAATACTGAAATGATCAGGAGCCAGGAGTTTGAGCAGGGTTACAAACTCACACTAGCCCTGCTGCTGCTGCACCCAGTCCTGGGGTTCAGAGCTCCCCTCAATGAAGTCTATTATTATTATTATTATTATTATTAATATTGAAATGATCAGGAGGCAGGAGTTTGAGCAGGGTTACAAACTCACACTAGCCCTGCTGCTGCTGCACCCAGTCCTGGGGTTCAGAGCTCCCCTCAATGAAGTCTATTATTATTAATATTGAAATGATCAGGAGCCAGGAGTTTGAGCAGGGTTACAAACTCACACTAGCCCTGCTGCTGCTGCTGCTGCTGCACCCAGTCCTGGGGTTCAGAGCTCCCCTCAATGAAGTCTAGTATTATTATTATTATTAATATTGAAATGATCAGGTGCCAGGAGTTTGAGCAGGGTTACAAACTCACACTAGCCCTGCTGCTGCTGCTGCTGCACCCAGTCCTGGGGTTCAGAGCTCCCCTTGTTCAGGTGTATTATTGAAATGAGCAGGTAGGTGGCAATATTTTTTTTTTTTTAAAGTTAGTTTTTCACAAATGTCAACAACAATGCACCGACGTTCTCATCACCTGTCTGTATAACACAC
>NC_081223.1:12089224-12116724 GCF_902713425.1 Acipenser ruthenus
ACAAGAAAGGTTAGGTATTACAAAAAAATGTATTTAACGCCTATTAAATATTGATACCCCCCTCACTCCCTCCCTGTCCGTAATTATCCGATAAAATAACGATGTTGCCGGAATGCTGAGCAGAGCCCCAGTCTATCCGGTAGCCTGTTTTTAATGCTCTGGTGTTTAGTGGTCTGGCACACCTGGAGGTGTTTTCTAATCGGTTTTGTCCTCTGCTTACAGTAAATGCGCCCAGGTCTGAAACTCTCAGCAACGAGATCATCTCAGTAACATCCATACCACGTGCTGTGAACAATGTGGAGCGGTTTGCATGGGCGCGGGCCTATTATGATTTCATTATTATTTAATAATAAAAGGATTTCCCAAATGTGTTTTGTTGAAATAGGGAGAGGTTTTGCATTGTTGCGTTTTATCCTGAGGAAAAGATTTATTTATTTAAAAATATATATATATATATATATATTGTTTGTAGCGGCGCGCGTTGAACCAACGCACGAAGGTGTTGCAAAAAAAGCCCCTAATCAAATCTGATTGAACTGAAGCGAGCAGCGCCGAGTGTCCTTCATGCGCATCGCCCACCGCTGCCTTTATAATGAGGCCGCTGTCCCGCAGCTTGTCTCCGTGGCTCTGCCTGCGCAATTATTAATATGACTATTATTATTAAGCGCGCCTCGCATATTTCAAGAGTCCCTGTAGCCTCAGTCCCATTGCAGCTGCCCTATACTTGTGCTACCATTACCCCTCCGTATATAACACAGAACCGCTGTTGCAGATCGCTTGGGTTATCCTGCTGTTTTGCATTTGGCCGCGCTGTTACAGTTAAACTATAGGAGCCGCTGGGGTTTTCAATTTGCATCGCGTCGCTATTGACTTTCAAATTCCTCCTGTTTATTCGCTCGCTGACCTGCTGTGCTCCCCTCTGCCTGCCCGCCCGCGTCGTGGATCACACGGCCGCTCTGTTTCTCTCTTTCAATTTGGAGACCGCCGACCAAATTCATTCCACTTCTGTGACCTGAGATTGGAAGCCAGCGCTCCCGAGGAAGGAGTGAGAGGCTGGTGAATTAGTCTGGCTGTCTGTCTCTGTGCCAGTCCTGACTGGAACACAGTCCGCTAATGCATATGCAGATCAGTACTTCTCTTTAATTTATTCTATTCATGCATTGTTCTATATATATTTCGATTCCTGTCTGGATTAATTATAATGTAAAACGAGTGCCTCTCTCCACGGCGTCCTGCCCACTCTGGGGTGAAAGAAAGGGGGCTTGTTACCCCAGGAGGTTCCAGGTTCAAATCCCAGCTCAGCCCCTGTGTGTGTGTGTGTGCGTGCGTGCGTGCTTGTGTGTGTGTGTGTGTGTGTGTGTGTGTGTGTGTGTGTGACCCTGAGCAAGTCACTTCACCTCCTTGCACTCCGTCCTTCGGATGAGACGCAAAACAAACGAGCTCCTATTGGAAGTGACTCTGCAGCAGCAGCAGCAGCAGTTGTTGATGATGCAGAGTTCACCCCCTAGTCTCTTCCCTGTGCTTCACCGCGCGTTGGTTTGCTTAGTTTAACTTTGCTGTGGTTTTTTTAAACCATCAAGAGAACTTTTGTAAAGGGATGAATCGATCAATAAAATCCTATAACACGCTGAGAGCGACCCTGTCAGCAACCGCGGCGTGCGGGTTAGATGCCGTGTCGGAGCCAGCGGGGGTCGAGTCTCTGTCGGCACGGTGTCAGATGTTTGACAGTCGCTGTTCTGTTTATCGGGAGCGCGTTGTCAAAACTTCCAAAGTCTCGCTGACAGAATCCTCAACTCAGCATCTCCAAACTTAGTGATAAAAGTTCCCCACAGTGCAAGCATAGCGAAGTGTCAAAGCACTGAGAGGTGTGGTAAAGCATAGGGAAGCATTGTAAAGCACAGAGAGGTCTGGTAAAGCATAGGGAAGCATTGTAAAGCACAGAGAGGTCTGGTAAAGCATAGGGAAGCATTGTAAAGCACAGAGAGGTGTGGTAAAGCATAGGGAAGCATTGTAAAGCACAGAGAGGTCTGGTAAAGCATAGGGAAGCATTGTAAAGCACAGAGAGGTCTGGTAAAGCATAGGGAAGCATTGTAAAGCACAGAGAGGTCTGGTAAAGCATAGGGAATTGTAAAGCACAGAGAGATCTGGTAAAGCATAGGGAAGCATTGTAAAGCACAGAGAGGTCTGGTAAAGCATAGGGAAGCATTGTAAAGCACAGAGAGATCTGGTAAAGCATAGGGAAGCATTGTAAAGCACAGAGAGGTGTGGTAAAGCATAAGGAAGCATTGTAAAGCACAGAGAGGTCTGGTAAAGCATAGGGAAGCATTGTAAAGCACAGAGAGATCTGGTAAAGCATAGGGAAGCATTGTAAAGCACAGAGAGGGAGAGCTGACCTCTCCTTGATGTTTTGGTTGCTATGACATTGTCTTGCAGTTTGTTAAGAGTGCGTGTCGTGTGTGTGATCGAGTGCTAATTTCCTTTTCTCTAAAAAAGGACGGAAGGTGGCCCAGCCAAAACTCAATTCCCTCCTCTGCGGAGACAAACAATCAGACTTTGTTTTGTTTTGTTTTTTCGATTTGATTCTTCTATGGACCCGAAGCGCATTGGTCTTGGGAAAACGCTAACCTTTACTGAGAGAACACAAATACACTTTTTTTTTCTGGAACAATGTGTGCGATATATTAATTTGCACTGTCACGAGAACCCGGGATTTGGTTTGGGGAAGCTTATTAGCGTGTAAGACTGACGCATGATCGTGTTAGCTACCGTCTCTCTTCAGCATCGTGTTAATTTCAGGTATAAATTCTTTCAAATACAATCGACTTGCAATTCTCTTTATGGGCAGCAGATGGCGCCAACGTCAGCTGTGAATATCATATTATGCTCAGACTGCTCTACAATGTATTATTATTATTATTATTATTATTATTATTATTAATAATAATAATAATAATAATAATAATAATAATAATAATAATAATAATAATAATCCCCCCTGTCTTGCCCAGCTGCACTGGCTACCTGTAACGTTCAGGATTACTTTCAGAATTGTCCTGCTTGCCTACAAGGCCCTTCATCACACAGGTCCAGAGTATCTCTCCAACCTGCTGATCCGCTATGTCCCTGCATGCAAGCTGAGGTCCTCTGACTCTGGCTTGCTTGTTATACCCAAGCAAAAGTGCACCACACTGGGAGAACGCTCTTTTAGCTTCATGGCCCCGACTCTCTGGAACTCTCTCCCAGCTGTAGTGCGTGTAGCTCCCACAGTCGCTCGCTTCAAATCAGCTCTCAAGACCCGCTTGTTCTCTCTCGCTTTCCATGTTTCTTCAAGCCTGATATCTGTTACTAGCTGTTGTCTGAATTGCTGTTTCAGGTTTTTCACTCCATCTTATTCATATGATTCTGTGTGACACACGCATCCACAATGTTTAGAATTCACATCCTAGCCTTGTATTTAATGTAATATGCCTGTATTTAATGTATTGGCATTGTTTTTACTGTTTGTATTGAATGTGCTGTGCCCTGTATTTCATTATGCATTGTTCCTCACTATCTTGGAAAGCGCTGTGTAATGGTGCTCCACTATGAAAGGCGCTATATAAAATAGATTGATTGATTGATTGGCAACCAGCCCTTATAGACTCTCTGTGTGTGTGTGTGTGTGTGGTAGTGGTTAGGGCTCTGGACTCTTGACCGGAGGGTCGTGGGTTCAATCCCAGGTGGGGGGG
Source organism: Acipenser ruthenus (assembly GCF_902713425.1). NCBI lineage: Eukaryota > Metazoa > Chordata > Actinopteri > Acipenseriformes > Acipenseridae > Acipenser > Acipenser ruthenus. Next base: position 12,092,953 of record NC_081223.1, read on the forward strand.
ACACTGCTGCTGTACCCTTGAGCAAGGTACTTTACCTAGATTGCGCCAATAAAAACCCAACTGTATAAATGGGGAATTGTATGTAAAAATAATGTGATATCTTGTAACAATTGTAAGTCGCCCTGGATAAGGGTGTCTGCTAAGAAATAAATAACAATAATAATAATAATAATAATAATAATAATAATAATAATAATAATAATAATAATAATAATAATAATAATAATAATAATAATAATATATGTATGTATTTTTTTTTCTACAGCTGTGGCCAAAAGTTTTGCATCCCCCAGAATTTTAGGATTGAGACATCATTTAAATAAAACCACTATATGAACATAATTTAGATCTTTTATTTCACATCATGTAATGAAAGAAACTACAAAATAATATAAAAAAACAACAAGTCTACCGGAAGGAAGCCGTAATAGAATCGTTCAGTATTTCCTGTTAGGTTTGGAAATGTCACCAGGACAGCTACACAGAGTGGCGGTGTGTGATTCAATATGTTAACGTGAGATTGTTCAGCGGGGTTTCACTCGACCTTTAGGAATTCATTCTATAGGGCGATGCAATGCTTTTTGACCACAAGCTGAGCTGGAGCTGAGAGATCGCACTGTCGCACGATTTCAATACTGCCAGTTAGAGTTCTCCAGACCAGCTTGAACCTCAAAGCAGCAGGCAGAGGCAGATTTCAAAGAAGATTATCGGTTTATATAAAACAAAATGAATGCCTGCGATTTAAAATGAGTGCATTAGAGAGGTCCGGTTGGTTTTCTGTGATAATGAAGCGCTCCCTCTCCCGCTCTGGGATCCTGGAAGGAATTTTGGTAGGGGTGTGTGTGTGTGTGTGTGGGGGGGGGGGTGTGTGTGGGGGGGGGGTGCAGCAGGTACCCCCCCCCCCCCCCCTCGCCCGCTGGACACCCGATTAGCTTTCAGGACGCTTGTCTCTCCTTCCTTTCCTTTGTGACACACAGCTGTTCACGAATGATGTAATCCACAGCAGCTGAGCATCCCCCTGCACAGGCATGCGAGCCGGCTCTTTAGGGACACACAGGCGACACACTAGGACTACCCCCCCCCCCTCCTCCTCCCCCTCCCCCCTCCCCCTCTCCAAGCCCTGCATTTGTAACTTAATGGAGTTCCATTATTACCCAGGAACTCGCCCACAGCGGCAGTGCCATTATCGCTATTACAGCACAGCTTTTAAAAGTCATTAGCTTGTCTGCCTTTGTGTGTGTGTTTGAAATAATCCTTGCGGTCCACTGAAAGACTCTGAACGTTTCTTAAGTGGGCAGTGGTTTTAAAAACAAGTCATTATTTATCAGCGCCATCTCACAGCCGCGCGTTACTGGCCGTCCCGTAACTAACCCTCGTAAGAGTTTCCCTGCAGCAAAATCACAGCAAAGTGTAATAAAACACAGTGAAAGCATGGTAAAGCATAGGGAAGCATTGTAAAGCACAGAGAGGTGTGGTAAAGCATAGGGAAGCATTGTAAAGCACAGAGAGGTGTGGTAAAGCATAGGGAAGCATTGTAAAGCACAGAGAGGTCTGGTAAAGCACAGGGAAGCATTGTAAAGCACAGAGAGGTCTGGTAAAGCATAGGGAAGCATTGTAAAGCACGGAGAGGTCTGTTAAAGCATAGGGAAGCATTGTAAAGCACAGAGAGGTGTGGTAAAGCATAGGGAAGCATTGTAAAGCACAGAGAGGTCTGGTAAAGCATAGGGAAGCATTGTAAAGCACAGAGAGAGCTGGTAAAGCATAGGGAAGCATTGAAAGCACAGAGAGGTGTGGTAAAGCATAGGGAAGCATTGTAAAGCACAGAGAGGTCTGGTAAAGCATAGGGAAGCATTGTAAAGCACAGAGAGGTCTGGTAAAGCATAGGGAAGCATTGTAAAGCACAGAGAGGTCTGGTAAAGCATAGGGAAGCATTGTAAAGCACAGAGAGGTCTGGTTTCCACATGTTAAGTAAGCAAGCGTCCCTTCAGTGCAATCAAGCACAGAGACGTAAAACAATAAGAGATGAGTGCATTATTATTATTATTATTATTATTATTATTATTATTATTATTATTATTATTTCTCTATTTTGTATCATTCAAACTGTTTGATTTTGTTGCTGTTTTTATTTTTAACGCTTTTGTTGTTGTTGGTTTTAACTCCACAAAACACAATACAGCGCAACACGCAGTAACAACACAAGCCGCGGTCCATTACAGACCCGCCGGCCTCTCTCGATCAGTCCGGATTCCGCGTCTCTGTCACATTTTTAAACTCGTTCATTTTACCAGCAACAGGTGCAAATTCCTCCCGTGACAGAAAACCCGCCACTTCCTCGCCCGAGGCGCTTCCCCGACCCGTCAGCTGGCAGCTCCTTTGATTGAACTGGCTGTCTGATGTCGGGGTGACGCTCGGGGGACCCCAGCATGTATAACCCCAGCCCTGCTTTCATGACAGGAATACCATCCCTTCTTTTTATCTTCCCAAAGAGGAGAGAGAGTTTAATAACGAAGGCTTGTGTTCACTTATTTATTTTTTGTGATTCATATTATTGATGTTTTGTTATTGAATAAAAGGCGTGTCGGCTTAGTATTTATTATTAATATATAATAACGATGTACTTTGCTGGGGCGACTCTGTATCGATAATAATATTGATAAAGACGAGACTTTTAATTGAAAAAAGCAATCTGCTATTCCTTTTAACTCTCTGCCTCTCTCTCTCTCTCTCTCTCTCTCCCTCTCCTCTCCCTCTCTCTCTCTCTCTCTCTCTCTCTCTCTCTCTCTCTCTCTCTCTCTCTCTCTCTCTCTCTGTATTTGGGGCGTTGCTGGACTGACTGATGTCAAAGCTTGTTTTGATTTCTATACCCGGAGCCAATAGGAAAATGGAAAGCAGCGTCGAGAGAAAGTGAGAAAAGAGAGAGAAATGATAGAGAGCGAGAGAGAGAGAGAGAGAGAGAATGAGAATGAGAGAGAGAGAGAGCGAGAATGAGAGAGAGAGAGAGCGAGAATGAGAGAGAGAGAGAGAGAGAGAGCGAGAGAATGAGAGAGCGAGAATGAGAATGAGAGAGAGAGAGAGCGAGAATGAGAGAGAGAGAGAGAGAGAGAATGAGAGAGAGAGCGAGAATGAGAGAGAGAGAGAGAGAGCGAGAATGAGAGAGAGATAGAGCGAGAATGAGAGAGAGAGAGAGAGAGAGAGAGAATGAGAGAGCGAGAATGAGAATGAGAGAGAGAGAGAGCGAGAATGAGAGAGAGAGAGAGAATGAGAGAGAGAGCGAGAATGAGAGAGAGAGAGAGAGAATGAGAATGAGAGAGAGAGAGCGAGAATGAGAGAGAGAGAGAGAGCGAGAATGAGAGAGAGAGAGAGAGAGAGAGAGGGAGAGGGAGAGAGAGAGAGAGAGAGAGAGAGAGAGGGAGAGAGAGAGAGAGAGCACAGAAGCAACAGTCTATCAGCAGAAGCGAGGAGAGGAAGCAACGAAACAATATCTCTGCTGGATTTCAAATCGCATTAATCAATAAAATAAATAAACAGAATTATTTACCGTGATGCAAACGACACGCAGAGACTACGAGACCGCGCCTTTTTAGTTGTTGCTGTTGTTCTGGAAATTAAGCGGCTGAGGTGACTAATTAAAAAAAAAACAGAGAGAAAGAAAGAAGCGAAAGAAAAAGAAAAAAGCAACGGATGTGTATTAAAACGTTGAAAGCAAGAGCGGCCATAAAAGATCATTCAAAAATAAACAGACAGAGACCGAAGGAGCGAGAAGAGAGACGGATTTATCTGAGCTACAACAACGCGCGAGGATACACACACACAAAGCTAAGGCTGGATATTTTGTATCTGTACATATGTATGTATGTATATCTGTGTGCATGTAGATGTGTGTGTGCGCGCAAAGGAGAGAGAGCCTTAAAGACAATACAGCACGTACCTGAACTTAACTTATAAGCGAACTCACTACAGACCTTGGAGTTCATAGGTGTGGTCAAGCAACCGCTCCGGATGTATCCTTTACCGGAGAGGGCTTTTACTATCTTCAATCAAGCACCGAGACTGACGGAAACTAAATAGGAGGACCCCCCCTTATCCACCCCTACCCCCCTCCCCTCCCCCCTTCACCCACCCCTCTCCTCCGATATCCCCAAAAAAATGGACAGCGCGGAGCAGCTGGGGCAAGAGGCACCGAAGCAGCCGTCTTTCACCACCCTCCTCCCCCCTTCTCCGTCCCCTCATCACCACCAACAGATGCCGCCAGGGGAGAAGAGCCTGCAAGCGCCGTCAGTGCTCCAGCAACAGCACCCGTTGGCCCCCCCCGTCGGCCCGCTGGGCAACCATCAGCCCCAGACTCCCGCCTCCGCCCCAGCCGTTTCGTCCCCTCCCGGCTGCAGCTGCGGACTCGGGGGGCTGAGCTTCGGGGGTCTCGGTAGGGGGCTAGGGGCAGGGGGCCTCCACCAGCTTCTCAGCAACTCCACATCTGCCTCTTCCAGCAACGCGTCTCCAGCCCTGCCTCGGTCATTCGGGGTCCCGCACCCGCTCCAGCTCCCTCTGCTCAACTCCCCGTGCTTCGGTTCTCAAAACGCGCTCCACCCTTTGTCCAGCCGGCCCGGGAGCCAGCAAAACCTGAGCGACTTCCAGCTGCACCACCCTCCTCATCATCACTCGACCGGCCTGTCCCCGACCTCTGGGGCTGGAGAGAGGCTGTGCGGGGGAGGAGGGGTAGGGGGTGGGATTGGAGGGGTATGCAGCGGTGGCGGATGCACTACGGGCAAACACAGGCAAGCCAGCCCCCAGGTCCAGCGGCGGGACAGTAACCCCTTCACGGAGATAGCCATGAGTTCTTGCAAGTATAGCGGAGGGGTGATGAAGCCTCTCAGCCGACTCAGTGCCTCCCGGAGAAACCTCATCGAATCCGAGCCCGAATCTCAGCCCATGCAGGCGCTGGGCTCTGGGGTGCGGGCTGGAGGGAGCAGCAGCACCCCCGAGATCGTCATCTCGTCCAAAGAGGAGCTCCGTCCGATCCTCAACGCCAGTCAAAGCCACAATAGTCAGAATCACACCGGCGGGCCCGGGAGCGGCGCTGGCAGCGGCTCGAATTCCACCGGTACCGTCACCCAGGGCACCGCCGCCTCCAACAACCGGGGCGGCAGCAGCTACTCCAAAGCCAACAAGAGAAAAAACCAAAACGTGGGCTACAAGCTGGGCCGCCGGCGAACCTTGTTCGAGAAACGGAAACGGCTCAGCGACTACGCGCTGATTTTTGGGATGTTTGGCATCGTCGTCATGGTGATCGAGACCGAACTGTCGTGGGGCGTTTATACCAAGGTAAGTGACGTCACCCCCAATCTCCAATCTCGTTTTGAATCATGGAAAAAGTTTATTTTTATTTAGCTATATAAAAGCCTGTTGCTTAAATTGTAACAATTGCGTCGAATTTAAATCAAGGGAAGTAATGTTAGAACTTTATGCGTTAGTAAGACCTCATCTAGAATATTGTGTTCAGTTCTGGTCACCTCGTTACAAAAAGGATATTGCTGCTCTAGAAAGAGTGCAAAGAAGAGCGACCAGAATTATCCCGGGTTTAAAAGGCATGTTGTATGCAGACAGGCTAAAAGAATTGAATCTATTCAGTCTTGAACAAAGAAGACTACGCAGCGATCTGATTCAAGCATTCAAAATCCTAAAAGGTATAGACAATGTCGACCCAGGGGACTTTTTCGACCTGAAAAAAGAAACAAGGACCAGGGGTCACAAATGGAGATTAGATAAAGGGGCATTCAGAACAGAAAATAGGAGGCACTTTTTTTACACACAGAATCGTGAGGGTCTGGAACCAACTCCCCAGTAATGTTGTTGAAGCTGACACCCTGGGATCCTTCAAGAAGCTGCTTGATGAGATTCTGGGATCAATAAGCTACTAACAACCAAACGAGCAAGATGGGCTGAATGGGGGTCTCCTCTCGTTTGGAAACTTTCTTATGTTCTTAAAAGTTCTTAAAACCTGATTACCAAGCTCCTCTTAGAAAATAATAATAATAATAATAATAATAATAATAATAATAATAATAATAATAATAATAATAATAATAATACACTTTATAACCTATAGGTATTCTGAATTTGCACCCCCTGTTCACAGTTTCGCGCCCCACACTCCTCTCCGTACAGCAGCAATAGAGAAACCAATGAATTTCCTGCATGAATTGCAACCATTCTGACGCCGCATTGAAAATGCAGTCGAGATTACCCGATAACAACCCGTGAACTCGTGGGTGGAGGACAGGGACGGAAAAGTAGGCTACCTCCGGCTAGGTTTGTTTTTCTAAATGTTTTTAAAAGTATTTATCCGGTGCGTCATTGAAACACACACACACACACACGCACACGCACACGCACACGCACACACAGTGTAACGTGTTTAATTTGTCGGCGGTGCGTGTTTTCGCCTGTCGCTCCTCACTCAGACTCTGTGATAAGACCAGGCAGGATACAGTGTTCGTGTTGCTAGGCTACCGGTGTCGGTTTTTAAAAGATGAATCGAGATTACATTTATAGATATGCATTAGACTACTCACAATAGCTGCGAGTCTGTGTAAACAACCACATTCTTCATCATCATCATCATCATCATCATAATCATAATAATAATAATAATAATAATAATAATGATAATAATAATAATAATAATAATAATAATAATAATAATAATAATAATCTATTCAAATCCTCAATACATACTACATGCACGGTGCTATATGTAAAATATTGAACACGTTTTCTTCAATTGTCTTATATTAAGGATAGGGTGCCAATTCACATTCATACAATTAATCATAAGACCCTACACAACGGCTTTCTGTATAAACTAGTCTGAAAATGACGACACCATGCTTTCTCAAATTACCCCTCACCAATGCAATATCGATTCCAATCCCCGCAAGACACCAAAACACACCGCGATATTTATAACGAGAAATCGATCACGCCCGAGCCGCTGCATATTCCGGTGATCAAATCTCAGTGTCAGGATTCGTCTCTATACTTACCGGGTCCCGGTTAGTCGTTATGTAGCCTGTATATAAATGTGTCTCTTATGCGCTTTGCCTCAGAGCATGTGTCTGCGTCTGCGTGTGTGTGCGTGTGTGTGTGTGTGTGTGTGTGTCACTATGTCAGTGCGTGTGTGTGTGTCACTATTTCTACGTGTGTCAATGTGTGTGTGTGTGTCACTATTTCTGTTTGTGTCAGTGTGTGTGTTTGTGTGTCCCAGTGTGTGTGTGTCACTGTGTCAGTGTGTGTGTGTGTGTGTGTGTGTGTGTCACTATTTCTGTGTGTGTCAGTGTGTGTGTGTCACTGTGTCAGTGTGTGTGTGTGTGTGTGTCACTATTTCTATGTGTGTCAGTGTGTGTGTGTGTCTCAGTGTGTGTGTGTCACTATTTCTATGTGTGTCAGTGTGTGTGTGTGTCTCAGTGTGTGTGTGTCACTATTTCTATGTGTGTCAGTGTGTGTGTGTCACTGTGTCAGTGTGTGTGTGTGTGTGTGTGTGTGTGTGTGCGTGTGTGTTTGTGTGTGTGTGTGTGTGTGTGTGTGTGTGTGCGTGTTTGAAAACTGATTTAAGTTTTATTCATGAAGAAAAATCAAAGCGCTGATGTTGTGGTTTTGCGTGTGTGTTGTTGAATTGAGGCGCGCAGGCGCGTTTCTGGTTTAGAGGTGAGAGGTGGGTTATCTATCCTATATATAGAAACAGGAACATGTGAATGTGGTTACCATGGCATCGAAAGTCTTACCCCCCCCCCCCCCCCCCCCCCGCCCGCCGCTGTTTGTTCCAGTCGCTGTGCGGCCCCGGACCGGGGGCGGGGGTGTTTGTGGCTTTTGGGGTCGGGACTGTCGGAAGCACAGCTGCCGATGCTGTGTAGCGGTGCGCTAAATCAGGATAAACACGCAGCTGTCATGCGCCAGGATTAAACAAAAAACAAAAAACAAAAAAACAAAAAAAAAAGAAATGTCACGCGAATTCGAAACGGATTTCCTGGTCGCGTCAATAACGAGAGCTGTTACCTCCTGTGAAAAATTCTACTGTGCGTTTGAAAGAAATATTAAATATTCATATTCATCTCTGCGTATGAGGAAATTCATACATTTCACATGAGGAGTTCAATTCACACTAGCCCTGCTGCTGCTGGGCATTCAGGAAGGGTATAGCGAGCACACTGGGGTCCCATTCTACCAGCCTCACCCCATTGTAGTGCTATTGAAGATCATTCAGGAAGGGTATAGTGAGCACACTGGGGTCCCATTCTACCAGCCTCACCCCATTGTAGTGCTATTGAAGAACATTCAGGAAGGGTATAGTGAGCACACTGGGGTCCCATTCTACCAGCCTCACCCCATTGTAGTGCTATTGAAGATCATTCAGGAAGGGTATAGTGAGCACACTGGGGTCCCATTCTACCAGCCTCACCCCATTGTAGTGCTATTGAAGATCATTCAGGAAGGGTATAGTGAGCACACTGGGGTCCCATTCTACCAGCCTCACCCCATTGTAGTGCTATTGAAGATCATTCAGGAAGGGTATAGTGAGCACACTGGGGTCCCATTCTACCAGCCTCACCCCATTGCAGTGCTATTGAAGATCATTCAGGAAGGGTATAGCGAGCACACTGGGGTCCCATTCTACCAGCCTCACCCCATTGTAGTGCTATTGAAGATCATTCAGGAAGGGTATAGCGAGCACACTGGGGTCCCATTCTACCAGCCTCACCCCATTGTAGTGCTATTGAAGATCATTCAGGAAGGGTATAGTGAGCACACTGGGGTCCCATTCTACCAGCCTCACCCCATTGTAGTGCTATTGAAGATCATTCAGGAAGGGTATAGTGAGCACACTGGGGTCCCATTCTACCAGCCTCACCCCATTGCAGTGCTATTGAAGATCATTCAGGAAGGGTATAGTGAGCACACTGGGGTCCCATTCTACCAGCCTCGCCCCATTGCAGTGCTATTGAAGATCATTCAGGAAGGGTATAGTGAGCACACTGGGGTCCCATTCTACCAGCCTCGCCCCATTGCAGCTGCCCTATACTTGTGCTGCCATTGCACCTCAGTATAACACATTGCATTGCCATTGCCACTGAAGATCATTTGCAAAGGCATAGTTCGCATAGCAATGGCAGCCTCACCCCCATTGCAGCTGCCCTGTACTTGCGCTGCCATTCACCTTGGACAGCACAGGCCCGTTGACACGGCATTGCGAGGCTCACACGGGCAGCTGGCTGGGTTTAACATTGTCTCCCCCGTGCTGAGGATTAAAATAGCATTATAGATTGTCATTGTAGATTATTATAGGCTGCCTGCGGACCATGGGTTTCAACCCCTGTGCCGCGTTGAGATTTTACTGAGCTGCGTTTGCATCAGAAATTAAAACCCTACAGCTCTGGCCATAAGATTTGATTCACCTAGAATTTAAGGAGTGAGACATAATTAATAAAGCAGGCATTTCCACTGGGTATACACAAAGTGAGAAACTGAATCACTAATGTGGGTTTGTTTACCTGTTTAAACGTCTTTCTCACAGTAGCTACACGGGGGTTAATACACTGCGCAGGCGCGCACGCTCCCGCTGTTCAAAATCACGGCCGACAAACATGCATTGATGGGTTTCAGTAAACTACTGGCAAGGGAAAGCAAACTATTAGTTGTTAAGTCAAAAAAAAAAAAAGTATATTTGATTAAAATTTCAAAGTTTTTTTTTTTTTTTTTGCTTCGGATACACACGCACACGCACGCACACACGCACACGCACACGCACACGCACACACACAGGGAGTCAGTCACCAAGCCTCCTGTTAATTCTAGCAGTGTGAAAGGATGTTCCTCCTCTGTGCAGGACACTCTCAGGCAGGAGGTGTGAGAGTGTGGGAAGAGAAATTCGCTGAGAAGCTCGAGGATTCAAGGAAGGAAATTAATTTGCAAACCGAACCAATGCAGCACCTTTTTAATTATCCTTTCCGTTAGTGTTTCCATTCTTAGCATCGGTATAATCTGCAATGTCACTGTGAGCCATGCGATGAACCAGCTAGAGTGCAGACCTCTCTGTGCTTTACAAGGCTTCCCTATGCTTTACCAGACCTCTCTGTGCTTTACAATGCTTCCCTATGCTTTACCAGACCTCTCTGTGCTTTACAATGCTTCCCTATGCTTTACCAGACCTCTCTGTGCTTTATAATTCTTCCCTATGCTTTACCAGACCTCTCTGTGCTTTACAATGCTTCCCTATGCTTTACCAGACCTCTCTGTGCTTTGCAATTCTTGCCTATGCTTTATGCTTGAGCACACTGTGCTGTGCTTTTACTGTGGGGACACACTCATGAGGTCAGTTCTCTGTGTGTGTGTGATTGTCCAGCAGCACTGTGTGTGCTGGACGCTGAGTGAACTGACCTGGTTTTGAGTTTGTTTTTTTTGAGGTTGTTTCAAAGGCAGCACCAGACCCAGCTTACACAGTGATTAACGAACGGGCTTAATAGAGGCAGAGCATATCTTTATTATTAATATCTGTGGAATGAATTCCCCTTGCAGCAGCAGCAGCTAATCCCTCCCCCCCCCTCCCCCCCCCCCCTTCCAGGATTTCTATTACCTAACAGCTTCCTGGCTGGTAAGACTAGACTAGAAAAAGATGCTCTTAGTCTGCAGGGATTTAACTTGTATTGTTGTTTAATATTGCATTGTTCCCTTATAAAAGTGACCCCCCAGTAAAAAAAAGCACAGACAGACAGGCAGGCAGAAAGACAGACAGACAGGCAGACAGGCAGACAGACAAGACAGGCAGGCAGGCAGACAGACAGACAGACAGAAAGATAGGCAGGCAGACAGACAGACAGACAGACAGGCACACAGACAGACAGACAGACAGACAGACAGACAGACACACAGACAGACAGGCAGGCAGGCAGACAGACAGACAGACAGACAGACAGACAGACAGACAGACGGACGGAGAGCCAGACAGACAGACAGACAGATAGACAGGCAGGCAGGCAGACAGGCAGACAGACAGGCAGGCAGACAGATAGACAGACAGACAGGCAGACAGGCAGACAGACAAGACAGGCAGGCAGACAGACAGACAGACAGAAAGATAGGCAGGCAGACAGACAGAAAGACAGACAGACGGACAGTCTGGCTCTCCGTCCATCTGTCCGTCCGTCTGTCTGTCACACTTCACAAGTTTTTCTGTATATCTAATGAACCTCTTCTCCATGTCATGAAACTTGCCTCCAACATTTTTGAGCTCTGGTTTTGAATTTGCTGCTGTGGCGACGGGGTCGGGCTTGCTGCGGGCTGTGTTGACGGTCCGGTTTGTTTTGCTCGTCTCCACAGGGCTCCATGTATTCCTTGGCTCTGAAGTGTCTGATCAGCCTGTCGACGGTGATCCTGCTGGGGCTCATCGTGGCTTACCATGCAAGGGAGGTGCAGGTGAGTTGTGGAATCCAGATCTTACTGCAGCAGGGTAGCGGTCAAGGCTGGTCAGCGGGCAGGCAAAGCAAACCCAGAGTCAGCCGCTGCAGTTTGAAAGAGCAGAGAGACGCGCTCATTAAACACACAGCAAAGAAATCAAGGCCAAAAGAAACCATTCAAACAAAAACAGAGATTACTGCTCAGACTGGGAGCTGGCCTTCAGTAACACAGTATCACTCTCACTCTCTCACTCTCTCACTCTCTCACTCTCTCACACACACACCCATATCCAGGTGTTATTCCTGTAAGATTCAGCGTTTTTTTTTTTTTTTTTTTTTTTTTTAATAATGAACTGCCAGCGCCAACATCGACAATCTAATAACATGACAGTTTCATAAGAGATTTACCTGCGATACACCAGATGTCTGGCCGGTAAATCGATGGCATTATTATCCCTTTGCTGCTGCACGACTGAATCCACTCAAAGCCTTGTTTCAGACGTTCTGGATCTAATAAAACCACTCAGGCTTACACCTTTGGCTCGGCAAAGCAATTTAGTGCAGAAAAAACCTTAGAGGAGCAAGATTACAGAACAACGCTTAGGAAAAGTTTCATCGCAGTAAAAGCACAGAGAGGCATGGTAAAGCATAGGGAAGCATTGTAAAGCACAGAGAGGTCTGGTAAAGCATAGGGAAGCATTGTAAAGCACAGAGAGGTCTGGTAAAGCATAGGGAAGCATTGTAAAGCACAGAGAGGTCTGGTAAAGCATAGGGAAGCATTGTAAAGCACAGAGAGGTCTGGTAAAGCATAGGGAAGCATTGTAAAGCACAGAGAGGTGTGGTAAAGCATAGGGAAGCATTGTAAAGCACAGAGAGGTCTGGTAAAGCATAGGGAAGCATTGTAAAGCACAGAGAGGTCTGGTAAAGCATAGGGAAGCATTGTAAAGCACAGAGAGGTCTGGTAAAGCATAGGGAAGCATTGTAAAGCACAGAGAGGTATGGCAAAGCACAGGGAAGCATTGTAAAGCACAGAGAGGTCTGGTAAAGCATAGGGAAGCATTGTAAAGCACAGAGAGGCATGGCATGGTAGATACTGTGCAGATTCCTCGCAGTAAGTGTTCCTAAGGGAGGTAGTTATAAACACTTGTGGCTTGACATCCTTGTCTCTTGTTATTGGATCATTTGTTTTCACTGATATTAGTTAATCAATTCAATTATAGTACAGTTCAGTACTCCCTCCCATTGTCATGTGATTTGATTTAATACCAAGTGCAGAAGCAATTACCCAGTCGTGTGGTACAGCCTGATTGCGATATTAACTGCTATTATTATCTGCCTTCTCTCGCTCCCCTCTCCTCTCCCTCTCACTCCCCTCCTCTCCTCTCCCCCTCTCCTCTCCCTCTCTCACTCCTCTCCCCCTCTCCTCTCCGTCTCACTCCCCTCCTCTCCCCCTCTCCTCTCCCTCTCTCACTCCCCTCCTCTCCCCCTCTCCTCTCCCTCTGTCGCTCTCCCCCTCTGTTTGGGGTGTCCCTAATAAAGTGGCCACACCTTCCTCAACACGGCTCTGTCCCTAATAAAGTGGCCAGACCATCCTCAACATGATTCTGTCCCTAATAAAGTGGCCACGCCTTCCTCAGCACGGCTCTGTCCCTAATAAAGTGGCCAGACCATCCTCAACATGACTCTGTCCCTAATAAAGTGGCCACGCCTTCCTCAGCATGGCTCTGTCCCTAATAAAGTGGCCAGACCATCCTCAACATGATTCTGTCCCTAATAAAGTGGCCACACCTTCCTCAACACGGCTCTGTCCCTAATAAAGTGGCCAGACCATCCTCAACATGATTCTGTCCCTAATAAAGTGGCCACGCCTTCCTCAACACGGCTCTGTCCCTAATAAAGTGGCCAGACCATCCTCAACATGATTCTGTCCCTAATAAAGTGGCCACGCCTTCCTCAGCACGGCTCTGTTCCTAATAAAGTGGCCAGACCATCCTCAACATGACTCTGTCCCTAATAAAGTGGCCACACCTTACTCAGCACGGCTCTGTCCCTAATAAAGTGGCCAGACCATCCTCAACATGATTCTGTCCCTAATAAAGTGGCCACGCCTTCCTCAGCACGGCTCTGTTCCTAATAAAGTGGCCAGACCATCCTCAACATGACTCTGTCCCTAATAAAGTGGCCACACCTTACTCAGCACGGCTCTGTCCCTAATAAAGTGGCCAGACCATCCTCAACATGACTCTGTCCCTAATAAAGTGGCCACACCTTACTCAGCACGGCTCTGTTCCTAATAAAGTGGCCGCGGTTCAGTTTCCAATTCTGAGTACTGTGTGGCTGCTTGAACACAGAGGGATATCATTAAAAAAATAAATAAATAAATAAAAGAAAAATCCTGACCCTTCGTTATCTCGGAGCGGATTCCCTCGCTCCGCTCTGCGTTCAATTTGCACGCCTCATAATTTGTCAGCCACTTAAAAAAATTTAAAAAGCACTGGTGAAGAACCGCACCCGCCCGCTGTCTGCCTGAGCCCCGCTGCTAATGGACCTGCATGGGGCCAAGCCCCGCTGCTAATGGACCTGCATGGGGCCAAGCCCCGCTGCTAATGGACCTGCATGGGGCTGAGCCCCGCTGCTAATGGACCTGCATGGGGCCAAGCCCCGCTGCTAATGGACCTGCATGGGGCCAAGCCCCGCTGCTAATGGACCTGCATGGGGCTGAGCCCCGCTGCTAATGGACCTGCATGGGGCTGAGCCCCGCTGCTAATGGACCTGCACGGGGCTGAGCCCCGCTGCTCATGGACCTGCATGGTGCTGAGCCCCACTGCTAATGGACCTGCATGGGGCCGAGCCCCGCTGCTCATGGACCTGCATGGTGCTGAGCCCCACTGCTAATGGACCTGCATGGGGCTGAGCCCCGCTGCTCATGGACCTGCATGGTGCTGAGCCCCGCTGCTAATGGACCTGCATGGGGCTGAGCCCCGCTGCTAATGGACCTGCACGGGGCTGAGCCCTGCTGCTAATGGACCTGCATGGGGCCGAGCCCCGCTGCTAATGGACCTGCATGGGGCCGAGCCCCACTGCTAATGGACCTGCATGGGGCCGAGCCCCACTGCTAATGGACCTGCATGGGGCCGAGCCCCGCTGCTAATGGACCTGCATGGGGCCGAGCCCCGCTGCTAATGGACCTGCATGGGGCTGAGCCCCGCTGCTAATGGACCTGCATGGGGCGGAGCCCCGCTGCTAATGGACCTGCATGGGGCCGAGCCCCGCTGCTAATGGACCTGCATGGGGCTGAGCCCCGCTGCTAATGGACCTGCATGGGGCTGAGCCCCGCTGCTAATGGACCTGCATGGGGCTGAGCCCCGCTGCTAATGGACCTGCATGGGGCTGAGCCCCGCTGCTAATGGACCTGCACGGGGCTGAGCCCCGCTGCTAATGGACCTGCACGGGGCTGAGCCCCGCTGCTAATGGACCTGCATGGGGCCGAGCCCCGCTGCTAATGGACCTGCACGGGGCCGAGCCCCGCTGCTAATGGACCTGCATGGGGCCGAGCCCCGCTGCTAATGGACCTGCATGGGGCCGAGCCCCGCTGCTAATGGACCTGCATGGGGCTGAGCCCCGCTGCTAATGGACCTGCATGGGGCTGAGCCCCGCTGCTAATGGACCTGCACGGGGCTGAGCCCCGCTGCTAATGGACCTGCATGGGGCTGAGCCCCGCTGCTAATGGACCTGCATGGGGCTGAGCCCCGCTGCTAATGGACCTGCATGGGACTGAGCCCCGTTGCTAATGGACCTGCATGGGGCTGAGCCCTGCTGCTAATGGGGCTGAGCCCCGCTGCTAATGGACCTGCATGGGACTTCTGTGAATCAACTAAACGGTTTTATAAACTGGCCCAGGCTTCATTTTTTTTTGATGAACAAGCGGAACGAGATCGCGCCGCGTTAATAAGCGACTCGTCTTTATTAAAAAGCTCGAATGAAAAATGGACGCCGGACGCGCTTCATCAGAATCGTTCTGCGAGACTGCGTTTACATGAATAAAGAGGAGTCGCTTCTGCTTTTGAAATGAAAGTGTCAGACTTATTAAAAAACAATTTAGTTGTTTCACAGAATAAAACAAACGTGAATGAAATCAATGTTAGTGTTCCCGCGTTTCTCAGCGTGTGATTGAGAGAGGGGATGTGTTAACAGGATCGATTGGATTCTTAAAGGCGAGGGTGAAACGCAGCCCTAATTATAATCCAGCCCTATTCTCAAATATGTAACTTTACACATTCACACGGGTGTAACTCCAACCCCACAGCCCACACCCGACCTGCACTGAGAATTATTACATCATAATAGGAATCACAGGATAACAAATGCTATGACGTTTTTTTAAAAGCAACTCTTTCACCCACTCTCACCCACTCTCACTCCCTCTCTCTCTCTTTCTCTTACACCCTCTCTACTGCCTCCCACTTTCCCATTCTCTCTATCCCACTCTCACACTCTCTCCATTCTCTCACTCCCACACCCTGTCACTCTCTCACACCTCTCTCACTCTTTCTCAAGCTCCCTCACACCCTCTCTCTCACTTTCTCTCACTGACTCACAGTGGGTTTCCTGCCCGACGTCACGGCTGAGTCTGTATCGCCTAGGCGACCGTTTCACGGGCGGGTGGGGCTCATTAGTTTGCCTGGAGCGTTCTGACTGACTGATTACAGAGCCTCTGGAGAAAAGTTTCAGAATCGAGATTTTAACAAGAGAGGGGACAGGAGGGAGGGAGAGAGAGAGAGAGGATTTTGAAGACAGAAGAGGAGGGTAGCGAAGAGGGGAAGTGAAGAGAAGGGGGGGGGGAGAGGAGAGAGGGATAAAGAGAACGAAAGCCTCTGTCTGCATATACATACACACACACACAGCCATGGCCATAAATTATGCATCCCCTAGAATTTTAGCATTGCGGCAATATATTTTAAAAAATAATAATTTAGATTATCATTTAACATCATGCAATCAAATAAACTACAAAATGAGATCGCAAAAAGTCTACCAGCAGGAAGCCATAATAGCATAACAGCATAGATTTCGAAAGGTCACATTTTTCAATTTGTCAGTTTTTCGTTAAGTATGTATGGGGAAAACTATACAAAAAGGCGGTGTGCAATTCAATATGTTAACAAGGGAACATTATTCAGCAGCTTTCACTGGACTCTATGAAGCTGAGGGAGTTCATTCTATATAGAGGGTGTGGAATTCAATATGTTAACAAGGGAACATTATTCAGCAGCTTTCACTGGACTCTATGAAGCTGAGGGAGTTCATTCTATATAGAGGGTGTGGAATTCAATATGTTAACAAGGGAACATTATTCAGCAGCTTTCATTGGACTCTATGAAGCTGAGGGAGTTCATTCTATATAGAGGGGGTGGAATTCAATATGTTAACAAGGGAACATTATTCAGCAGCTTTCATTGGACTCTATGAAGCTGAGGGAGTTCATTCTATATAGAGGGGGTGGAATTCAATATGTTAACAAGGGAACATTATTCAGCAGCTGTCATTGGACTCTATGAAGCTGAGGGAGTTCATTCTATATAGAGGGGGTGGAATTCAATATGTTAACAAGGGAACATTATTCAGCAGCTTTCATTGGACTCTATGAAGCTGAGGGAGTTCATTCTATATAGAGGGGGTGGAATTCAATATGTTAACAAGGGAACATTATTCAGCAGCTTTCATTGGACTCTGAAGCTGAGTGAGTTCATTCTATATAGAGGAGGTGGAATTCAATATGTTAACAAGGGAACATTATTCAGCTTTCATTGGACTCTATGAAGCTGAGGGAGTTCATTCTATAGAGGGGGTGCAATTCAATATGTTAACAAGGGAACATTATTCAGCAGCTTTCATTGGACTCTATGAAGCTGAGGGAGTTCATTCTATATAGAGGGTGTGCAATTCAATATGTTAACAAGGGAACATTATTCAGCAGCTTTCATTGGACTCTATGAAGCTGAGGGAGTTCATTCTAGGGTGGTGACGCATGCATGTGTTTGGTTGGTTCAATATTGCCAACCTGGCTCTTGAACTGGCATACCATCACACCCTGTCAAGCGTGCCCTGTTTTATGTGGGCAGCTCTTCTTGATCGACAACGGCGCTGATGACTGGCGCATCGCCATGACGTACCAGCGCATCTTCCTGATCTCCCTGGAGATGCTGGTGTGTGCTGTGCACCCCATCCCGGGGCAGTACCGCTTCCTGTGGAGGGCGCGGCTCGCCTTCTCCTACACCCCGTCCCATGCTGATGCTGACGTGGACATCTTCCTGGCCATCCCCATGTTCCTGCGGCTGTACCTCATCGCCAGGTATTAGTATCATTATTATCATTATTATTATTATTATTATTATTATTATTATTATTAGTAGTAGTAGTAGTAGTAGTAGAAGTAGTAGTGGTAGTATTATTATGTTTGGCAGAAGCTTTTATCCCCTCTCCTCCCCTCCTCTCTCTCTCCTTTTCTCTCCCCCTCCTCTCTCTCCCTCTCCCCCTCTCTCCTCCTCCTCCTCCTTCTCACTCCCCCCCCCTCTCTCTCTCCCCCTCTCCTTCTCTCTCCCCCTCCTCTCTCTGTCTCTCTCTCTCTCTCTCCCCCTCTCCTTCTCTCTCCCCCTCCTCTCTCTGTCTCTCTCTCCCTCTATCCTTCTCTCTCCCTCTCCTCTCTCGCTCTCTCTCTCTCTCTCAAATTCAAATTCATATTCAAATAAGCTTTATTAGCATGGCAGGGATGCTCCTGTGTTGCCAAAAGCATTTAGAAAACACTAATAGCACACATACAGTATATGAATAAATAAGACCCTGGTTCTAAGTACACAAGAACATGATCCCAATATAAACAAACCTTCTCTCCCTCTCCCCTCTCTCCTCTCCCTCTCTCCCCTCCTCCCCTATCCCCTCTCTCCCCTCCTCCCCTATCCCCTCTCCCCTCTCTCCTCTCTCCTCTCTCCTCTCCCTCTCTCCCCTCTCTCCTCTCCTTCTCTCCTCTCCCCTCTCCCCTCCCCTCTCCCTCTCTCCCCTCTCTCCTCTCCCCTCTCCCCTCCCATCTCCCTCTCTCCCCTCTCTCCTCTCCCCTCTCCCCTCTCCCCTCTCCCCTCTCCCCTCTCCCCTCTCCCTCTCTCCCCTCTCTCCTCTCCCTCTCTCCCCTCTCTCCTCTCCCCTCTCCCCTCTCCCTCTCCCCTCTCCCCTCTCCCTCTCTCCCCTCTCTCCTCTCCCTCTCTCCCCTCTCTCCCCTCCTCCCCTCTCCCCTCCTCCCCTCTCTCCTCTCCCCTCTCCCCTCTCCCCTCTCCCCTCTCACCTCTCCCCTCTCCCCTCTCCCTCTCCCTCTCCCTCTCCCTCTCTCCCCAGGGTCATGCTTCTCCACAGCAAGCTCTTCACAGACGCCTCTTCACGCAGCATCGGGGCGCTCAACAAGATCAACTTCAACACCAGATTCGTGATGAAGACCCTCATGACAATCTGTCCCGGGACAGTGCTCCTGGTCTTCAGCATCTCACTGTGGATCATTGCAGCCTGGACTGTGAGGGTGTGTGAGAGGTGAGAGGAGAGGGGAGAGGAGAGGACAGGAGGGGAGAGGAGAGGGAGAGAGGGACACAGACACACACTCACACACAAACTCACTCACACACTCACACGCTCACTCACACACTCCGGGGATCAACTTCAGAAGCTTCATGCAAAGCGTTTGTAATCTGTGAAGCAGTTGGCTTGGAAAGGAACATCAATGACACTGAGAGAGGGGCTGCCCTGTGACTCTGCTAATGAGCAGCCAAGCCGCTGTGTGGGAGAGACTCCCGGCCCGGCTCACACTGCAGGGCTTTACAAAGAGCGATCCGGGTTCAAGCATGCAGGCTTTACAAAGAGCGATCCGGGTTCAAGCATGCAGGCTTTACAAAGAGCGATCCGGGTTCAAGCATGCAGGGCTTTACAAAGAGCGATCCGGGTTCAAGCATGCAGGCTTTACAAAGAGCGATCCGGGTTCAAGCATGCAGGCTTTACAAAGAGCGATCCGGGTTCAAGCACACACTATTCATTCATTCAGGTTCAAACTATTATTATTGTAGTTAATATTACTACTAGTACCGATATTATTATTATTATTATTATTATTATTATTATTATTATTATTATCAGTAGTAGTAGTATTTTATAATATTAATTATTAATAAGATTAATATTATTATTTGTATTAGTAATATTGGTGTTATTAGAAACAGTTGTATGATTATTAAAATCATCATAGCAGTGGTATTTTTAATATTATTCTCTCTCTCTCTCGCTCAGGTACCATGACAACCAGGATGTGACAAGCAACTTCCTGGGAGCCATGTGGCTGATCTCCATCACCTTCCTGTCCATCGGATACGGAGACATGGTCCCGCACACCTACTGTGGCAAGGGGGTGTGCCTGCTCACGGGCATCATGGTGAGGGAGCGGTGAGGGGAGCAGGAAGCTTTGAGAAGGGGGCTGCTTCATTATCTACACTGTGCTTTGAGAAGGGGGCTGCTTCATTATCTTCACTGTGCTTTGAGAAGGGGGCTGCTTCATTCTCTTCACTGTGCTTTGAGAAGGGGGCTGCTTCATTATCTTCACTGTGCTTTGAGAAGGGGGCTGGTTCATTATCTTCACTGTGCTTTGAGAAGGGGGCTGCTTCATTCTCTTCACTGTGCTTTGCTACTAATAATAATAAATACAGAATTGAAGAATATTTAGAGGAGGCTGAATCATTGCTCCTCAAGGACACAGGTCTATTGTATTGAGACAGAGGCAGGCAGGTTTGATTCCAGGAGCAGTTGTCACACTCTGGTTTGTAAGTGCACTTGTAATTACCTTTGTAGGTAGGCTGCATAGCCTGGTTGCCTTGGCAACAGTGAAGGCCAAATGGACTTTTGGAATGTACCATTAGACCAACATAAGAGGGGGTGCTGGGGTTCAGGACAACACACTGACACGCACACACACACACACACACACACACACTGACACACAGAAACACACACATACTGACATGCACACACACATACACTGACACACACAAACACACACACACTGACATGCACACACACTGAAACACACACACACACTGACACGCACACACAATGACATGCACACACACTGAAACACGCACACACTGACACGCACACACGCTGAAACACGCACACACGCTGAAACACGCACACACTGACACACACACACACTCTGACATGCACACACACTGACATGCACACACACTGACATGCACACACACTGAAACACACACACACTGACATGCACACACACTGAAATACACACACACTGACACGCACACACTGACACGCACACATGCTGAAACACGCACACACTGACACACACACACACTCTGACATGCACACAGTGACACACACACACTGACACATTAACGTTTAGTAAAACTTAAAAAAAAAGTTTGCTATATTCTTCCAGCTGTTCCACGACTACAAATAAATCCTGCCAGCATTCTGAAATAAACAGCGCAATTACCCTCATCATCATCATCATCATCATCATCATCATCATCATTATTACTGTATTTTTAAACCTGTTTGTTTATTCACTGGGTTTGTGAAACACATCAAACTCGTTTTGATTATTTAGTAATTTCAGGAAATTGCTCTCTTTAAAACCATTTATTTCCGCAAAATAACTCAAATTTAGCAGAGCAGGAATCAGCTAATAATTCGGGGTGTGCCTCCTCTCCACGGTCCAGTTCACCTGCTTGTAATGAGCAAGGCGGTGTCGAGATTCAAAGGGCTGCATTAACCCTGTCACTGCTGAGCGACGCAGCGCCAGAGACTCTGAGAATCAATCTGAGACTCTCAATACAAGCTTCCCACAGTGTGATACAGCACAGCGACAGCATGGCAAAGCATAGGCAGGCATTGTAAAGCACAGAGAGGTGTGGTAAAGCATAGGGAAGCATTGTAAAGCACAGAGAGGTCTGGTAAAGCATAGGGAAGCATTGTAAAGCACAGAGCGGTCTGGTAAAGCATAGGGAAGCATTGTAAAGCACAGAGAGGTCTGGTAAAGCATAGGGAAGCATTGTAAAGCACAGAGAGGTCTGGTAAAGCATAGGGAAGCATTGTAAAGCACAGAGAGGTGTGGTAAAGCATAGGGAAGCATTGTAAAGCACAGAGAGGTGTGGTAAAGCATAGGGAAGCATTGTAAAGCACAGAGAGGTCTGGTAAAGCATAGGGAAGCATTGTAAAGCACAGAGAGGTCTGGCAAACCATAGGCAGGCATTGTAAAGCACAGAGAGCTCTGGTAAAGCATAGGGAAGCATTGTAAAGCACAGAGAGGTCTGGTAAAGCATAGGGAAGCATTGTAAAGCACAGAGAGGTCTGGTAAAGCATAGGGAAGCATTGTAAAGCACAGAGAGGTGTGGTAAAGCATAGGGAAGCATTGTAAAGCACAGAGAGGTCTGGTAAAGCATAGGGAAGCATTGTAAAGCACAGAGCGGTCTGGTAAAGCATAGGGAAGCATTGTAAAGCACAGAGAGGTCTGGTAAAGCATAGGGAAGCATTGTAAAGCACAGAGAGGTGTGGTAAAGCATAGGGAAGCATTGTAAAGCACAGAGAGGTGTGGTAAAGCATAGGGAAGCATTGTAAAGCACAGAGAGGTCTGGTAAAGCATAGGGAAGCATTGTAAAGCACAGAGAGGTCTGGCAAACCATAGGCAGGCATTGTAAAGCACAGAGAGCTCTGGTAAAGCATAGGGAAGCATTGTAAAGCACAGAGAGGTCTGGTAAAGCATAGGGAAGCATTGTAAAGCACAGAGAGGTCTGGTAAAGCATAGGGAAGCATTGTAAAGCACAGAGAGGTCTGGTAAAGCATAGGGAAGCATTGTAAAGCACAGAGAGGTCTGGTAAAGCATAGGGAAGCATTGTAAAGCACAGAGAGGTACAGTAAAGCATATTAAAAATTGGCAAACTCTGGTAAACACACCCTGGTATAAACTGCAAAAATACCGTGGTACTCTTTTATAAATGAACAGATGTTTTTAAAATTAAAATACACGTTGAACTTGAGTTTCTCTGAAAACTGCAAAGAAACAGGGAAGGTTAAATAAGTCCTATTTTTGGGTGGGGGTGGGGGTGGGGTGGAGCAGTTAATTCAAGACCCGATAAGAAAACTCATTTGAAAAAAAAACTAAACTCCCTTTATAACAACAAAAATAACCAGTATTGCAAAAAAAACAAAAGATTAATGTTGATTAAAGGAAAAAAAAAAGGGCCGAGAAAAACAAACACGCAGAAAAGAAAAGAGATTGCATTTTTCTTTTTTTTTTTTTTGATTCTGTAGCACAATCAGCGTTTTGGGGGTACGCGGGCTCCCTGGAGTTTAGAGAGCAATTCAGTTAGCGGGGTGATTAATCTCGGAACCCTGCTGTGCGGAGAGAGAGAGAGACAACTTTCTCTTTACATTGTGCTGTTACCCACCCACAACACGACAGAGAGAAACACAGTGAGAAAGCATGAAGTGAAAAACACAGCACAGTGTGATACAGCACAGAGAGGCATGGGAAAGCACAGAGAGGTCTGGTAAAGCATAGGGAAGCATTGTAAAGCACAGAGAGGACTGGTAAAGCATAGGGAAGCATTGTAAAGCACAGAGAGGTCTGGTAAAGCATAGGGAAGCATTGTAAAGCACAGAGAGGTCTGGTAAAGCATAGGGAAGCATTGTAAAGCACAGAGAGGTCTGGTAAAGCATAGGGAAGCATTGTAAAGCACAGAGAGGTCTGGTAAAGCATAGGGAAGCATTGCGAAGCACAGAGAGGTCTGGTAAAGCATAGGGAAGCATTGTAAAGCACAGAGAGGTCTGGTAAAGCATAGGGAAGCATTGTAAAGCACAGAGAGGTCTGGTAAAGTATATTACAGAACAGGGTAAACTAACCCTTATAAAAGTTTCCCACAGTAAAAGGTTTGCAAAGGGCAGAACAGCAGCAACAGCGGCTGCTGTGTCAGTTAAGGGCTGTTTTTTAAATTCCCCCCCCCCCTCCCCTCTCTCTCTCTCTCAGGGGGCAGGGTGCACAGCGCTGGTGGTGGCCGTGGTTGCTAGGAAACTGGAGCTCACGAAGGCAGAGAAACACGTGCACAACTTTATGATGGACACGCAGCTCACCAAACGGGTAAGCAGAGCCAGCCAGCCAATTTCAAACCGTGCCGAAACCAGGCCAGCCAGTCTCCATCAGAGTCAGACCGCTTTGAACTGGGACTCCCTCCCGTCAGCCGCTGCTTGAAACTTCTCTCTCTCCCATCTAACAGGGGTCCCT